>NW_028176683.1:1211051-1218551 GCF_949987555.1 Borostomias antarcticus
GCCTCTCATTCACCCGTTCACACACACATACACACACCAATGGCGGCAGCTGCCATGCAAGGTGCTAGTCTGCTCCATGGGAGCGATTCGAGGTTCAATGTCTTGCCCAAGGTGCTGTGTGCTGTGATTGATTGATGTGTAGTCTCCTCCCACCGTCCCTCTGGACGATCCATTCTAGCATCAACCCTAATGGAGGGCATCCTATTGACTGACGGTCAGCCTCTGGGGACTATAGAGTAGACACTGGAGAGGAGTGTGTGTGTAGAGAGAGATAGTGTGTGTGTGTGTGTGTGTGTGTGTGTGTGCGTGTCTCTTGAGAGAGAAGTGTGTGTAGTGTGTCGATGGGATTGTGTGTGTAGAGAGGGAGGTGTTTAGTGTGTAAGAGATAGTGTGTGTGTGTGTGTGTGTGTGTGTGTGTGCGTGTGTGTGCGTGTGTGTGTGTGTGTGTGTGTGTGATAGAGGGAATAGAGGGATGAGATGGATGGAGGGAGGGATAGAGGGATGAGATGATGGAGGGAGGGATAGAGGGATGAGATGGAGGGAGGGAGGGAGGGATAGAGGGATGAGATGGATGGAGGGAGGGATAGAGGGATGAGATGATGGAGGGAAGGAGGGATAGAGGGATGAGATGGAGGGAGGGATGGAGGGATGGAGGGATGAGATGGAGGGAGGGATAGAGGGATGAGATGATGGAGGGATGGAGGGATGGATGGAGGGATGGATGAGATGATGGATGGAGGGAGGGATGGAGGGATGGATGGAGGGAGGGATGGAGGGATGGAGGGATGGATGGAGGGAGGGATGGAGGGATGGATGGAGGGAGGGATGGAGGGATGGAGGGATGGATGGAGGGAGGGATAGAGGGATGGATGGAGGGAGGGATAGAGGGATGGATGGAGGGAGGGATAGAGGGATGAGATGGAGGGAGGGATAGAGGGATGAGATGGATGGAGGGATGAGATGGAGGGAGGGAGGGATGGAGGGATGGATGGAGGGAGGGATGGAGGGAGGGATGGGTGTTCCAGACTCCACAGAGCGGTGTTCCTTTGAAGGACATCCCTGTAGGGCAGCAAGGTTTTAACACACAGTAATGAATGATTTCATAGAAAACCTGAATGTTAATGTTTGTGATCTGTTTTAAATCAATGAATCAATGACTTTACTAAATGAAAAGAACAGTTATTAAACACATTAAACCGACGGGACGGGGAATTAAAGCAAGGACGAGCGATGTCATTCTGAGAGCATCTAACTTTGTGACACAGCAAGTGCGCCAAAGACATTACGCAAGACAAAATGTGACAAAATGTGACAAATTAATGTGGCAAAATGTTGGATATGTAGGTGGAGTTATTGGGTGGCAAAGTTCATCCATTCTTGCCAGGAGGGAAACATTTTTCACAGGTGGTGCAGGACAATAAACGAAGAACTTTAATTAAATAAAACATTAGTGGGAACGTCGGCGTTGGGCACTGTGACCATGCACTCTTTCCAGAAATGGATTTCCAGAAATATTAAATGGGGTTTCTGGCGTGCAAAAAAGCTGTCATCAAAAAATCAAATGATGATGAAAATGTGAAATGAAATGATGAAAATGTTCCTTAATGAGGTGTTGAAACAACTCGCCTCGAGGGTGATTCATGTTGTTTTGGGACCGAGGGGACAATGTAGAGCGTCATAATCCACGTCTGATAACTACTGTCTCCTATACGGAGCTTCTGGGAGACAGTAAGAAGAGAATAACTCTCTAATATTAACGAGTCATGTGACCCGGGGGAATCTGAACATTTTGAGTGGAGCCCCTTGCGTCCACCATGGCGCCATGACACATGGAGCGCACGCAACTGGGGGGACACCTTCCCCCCGAGACAGCGTTCATTTAATCAGTGGCTGTCAACAGTCAGAGCAACACACAGCCTGTCCCCAGATAGCACAACGCTATGGATTTCCTGTCAGATGAAATAGTTTGAATGAAAGCAGGAGGGCACTGAGAGGCGAGGGGCGTCACTGGAGAATAAACACATGAGACAAAGAACACCGTGAATAACATCCTCTCATCACACCAGTCATCTCTATTCACCCAACCACACCCCCCCGCTACCCAGAACCAAACCCCCCCGCAACCCAGAACCAAACCCCCCCGCTACCCAGAACCAAACCCCCCCTCAACCCAGAACCAAACCCCCCCGCTACCCAGAACCAAACCCCCCCGCAACCCAGAACCAAACCCCCCCGCTACCCAGAACCAAACCCCCCCTCAACCCAGAACCAAACCCCCCCTCAACCCAGAACCAAACCCCCCCTCAACCCAACACCAAACCCCCCCTCAACCCAGAACCAAACCCCCCCTCAACCCAACACCAAACCCCCCCCAGAACCAAACCCCCCCTCAACCCAGAACCAAACCCCCCCTCAACCCAGAACCAAACCCCCCCTCAACCCAGAACCAAACCCCCCCGCTACCCAGAACCAAACCCCCCCGCTACCCAGAACCAAACCCCCCCTCAACCCAGAACCAAACCCCCCCTCAACCCAGAACCAAACCCCCCCTCAACCCAACACCAAACCCCCCCGCAACCCAGAACCAAACCCCCCCGCAACCCAGAACCAAACCCCCCCTCAACCCAGAACCAAACCCCCCCTCAACCCAGAACCAAACCCCCCCTCAACCCAGAACCAAACCCCCCCGCAACCCAGAACCAAACCCCCCCTCAACCCAGAACCAAACCCAACCCAGAACCAAACCCCCCCTCAACCCAGAACCACACCCCTCCTCAACCCAGAACCAAACCGCAAGGAGGGCAACACTTTTCACCTCATGAATAGTTGAAGCATGAACTAGTTTCCCATAATTGAAGCATCCTTTTCAGGCCCCGATAGGCACACAAAGCCCTTCGTCATTTTAACGATACTGTAAGACTGCGGCTCAAATTAAAATGCAGTTCCTTGAAATGTTAACAGCTTGAGAAAGCGTTAATCGAAAGAATGGTGCAGAAGCGTTGGTTCTGTAGCCAAACGTGTTTTCAGCTCCTGAAAAGTTACGAAAACAGAATTCCAAAAGTATTATTAATAATTGGGTAGAGGCCATATTTCCTCATGAGACACCAAGGGGAGTTGTGTTTACTTATACACGGCTTTGGGTGTTGTGAATGTTTGTAAATGGCCATAATTCTGACCCTAGTATATTATTATAAGCTGTTACTGTAGCCTACATTTTATATTTCTGTCCCAGAATGCAGAACAAGTGACCATGAAGTCGTCATAAACAAAGTTAAATGAAGTGTCTAATGACAAATATGTGTGGTGAAGTCTGGGGTCTTTTTAAGATTGAGATTCAGATCCGGACAGGACAGGACAGGACAGGACAGGACAGGACAGGACAGGACAAATACAGGACAGGACAAATACAGGACATGACATGACAGGACAGGACAGGACAGGACAGGACAGGACAGGACAGGACAGGACAGGACAGGACAGGACAAATACAGGACAGGACAAATACAGGACATGACAGGACAGGACAGGACAGGACAGGACAGGACAGGACAGGACAGGACAGGACAAATACAGGACAGGACAGAACAGGACAGGACAGGACAGGACAAATACATGACAGGACAGGACAGGACAGGACAGGACAGGACAGGACAGGACAGGACAGGACAGGACAGGACAAATACAGGACAGGACAAATACAGGACAGGACAGGACAGGACAGGACAGGACAGGACAAATACAGGACAGGACAAATACAGGACATGACAGGACAGGACAGGACAGGACAAATACAGGACAGGACAAATACAGGACAGGACAGGACAGGACAAATACAGGACAGGACAAATACAGGACAGGACAGGACAGGACAGGACAAATACAGGACAGTGCAAAGACAAAATACAATATATCCAAAAGAGAAAAGGTACACATGCAAAATACACAGGACAGTATATACAGACTGGAGTGTGGTGAGAGTATATACAGACTGGAGTGTGGTGAGAGTATATACAGACTGGAGTATGGTGAGAGTATATACAGACTGGAGTATGGTGAGAGTATATACAGACTGGAGTGGTGAGAGTATATACAGACTGGAGTATGGTGAGGGTATATACAGACTGGAGTGTGGTGAGGGTATATACAGACTGGAGTATGGTGAGAGTATATACAGACTGGAGTGTGGTGAGGGTATATACAGACTGGAGTGTGGTGAGGGTATATACAGACTGGAGTGTGGTGAGAGATACAGACTGGAGTGTGGTGAGGGTATATACAGACTGGAGTGTGGTGAGAGTATATACAGACTGGAGTGTGGTGAGGGTATATACAGACTGGAGTGTGGTGAGGGTATATACAGACTGGAGTGTGGTGAGAGATACAGACTGGAGTGTGGTGAGAGTATATACAGACTGGAGTGTGGTGAGGGTATATACAGACTGGAGTGTGGTGAGGGTATATACAGACTGGAGTGTGGTGAGGGTATATACAGACTGGAGTATGGTGAGAGTATATACAGACTGGAGTATGGTGAGAGTATATACAGACTGGAGTGTGGTGAGGGTATATACAGACTGGAGTGTGGTGAGAGATACAGACTGGAGTGTGGTGAGGGTATATACAGACTGGAGTATGGTGAGAGTATATACAGACTGGAGTGTGGTGAGAGTATATACAGACTGGAGTGTGGTGAGAGTATATACAGACTGGAGTGTGGTGAGAGTATATACAGACTGGAGTATGGTGAGGGTATATACAGACTGGAGTATGGTGAGGGTATATACAGACTGGAGTGTGGTGAGAGTATATACAGACTGGAGTGTGGTGAGAGTATACAGACTGGAGTGTGGTGAGGGTATATACAGACTGGAGTGTGGTGAGGGTATATACAGACTGGAGTGTGGTGAGAGTATATACAGACTGGAGTGTGGTGAGAGTATACAGACTGGAGTGTGGTGAGGGTATATACAGACTGGAGTGTGGTGAGGGTATATACAGACTGGAGTGTGGTGAGAGTATATACAGACTGGAGTGTGGTGAGAGTATACAGACTGGAGTGTGGTGAGGGTATATACAGACTGGAGTGTGGTGAGGGTATATACAGACTGGAGTATGGTGAGAGTATATACAGACTGGAGTGTGGTGAGAGTATATACAGACTGGAGTATGGTGAGGGTATATACAGACTGGAGTGTGGTGAGAGTATATACAGACTGGAGTGTGGTGAGGGTATATACAGACTGGAGTGTGGTGAGGGTATATACAGACTGCAGTGTGGTGAGAGTATATACAGACTGGAGTGTGGTGAGGGTATATACAGACGAGTGTAGTGAGAGTATATACAGACTGGAGTATGGTGAGAGTATATACAGACTGGAGTGTGGTGAGAGTATATACAGACTGGAGTGTGGTGAGAGTATATACAGACTGGAGTGTGGTGAGAGTATACAGACTGGAGTATGGTGAGAGTATACAGACTGGAGTGTGGTGAGAGTATATACAGACTGGAGTATGGTGAGAGTATATACTAGGGTCATGTGATGTATGTGATGCTTTATATTCATTCATTAATAACCTTTATTTAGGGGCAGGTCCTCATTTTCAATGTAGCTGAGATTACAAAACAAGCAGCAACAATAAAAACAATGTTAAACAATAAGATGTCATCACAAATAACAACATAATTTAAAATTAAAATTAAACACAATAAATCAGTACAGATAAGGAATATAAAATAGAACAACGTGTGACGTAATCAGTAGTCAGTCAGTCATTAAAAACAGCTACTAACAGAGGCAGGAATGTGCAGAATCAGGGTTTTAAACTGCCCCTACGAGGGTAGAGAACTCATTTAAACTGCCCCTACAAGGGTAGAGAACTCATTTAAACTGCCCCTACGAGGGCAGATAACTCATTTAAACTGCCCCTACGAGGGCAGAGAACTCATTTAAACTACCCCTACGAGGGTAGAGAACTCATTTAAACTACCCCTACGAGGGTAGAGAACTCATTTAAACTGCCCCTACGAGGGTAGAGAACTCATTTAAACTGCCCCTACGAGGGTAGAGAACTCATTTAAACTGCCCCTACGAGGGTAGAGAACTCATTTAAACTGCCCCTACGAGGGCAGAGAACTCATTTAAACTGCCCCTACGAGGGTAGGGAACTCATTTAAACTGCCCCTACGAGGGCAGAGAACTCATTTAAACTGCCCCTACGAGGGTAGAGAACTCATTTAAACTGCCCCTACGAGGGCAGAGAACTCATTTAAACTGCCCCTACGAGGGCAGAGAACTCATTTAAACTGCCCCTACGAGGGTAGAGAACTCATTTAAACTGCCCCTACGAAGGTAGAGAACTCATTTAAACTGCCCCTACGAGGGTAGAGAACTCATTTAAACTGCCCCTACGAGGGTAGAGAACTCATTTAAACTGCCCCTACAAGGGCAGAGAACTCATTTAAACTGCCCCTACGAGGGCAGGGGACTCATTTAAACTGCCCCTACAAGGGTAGAGAACTCATTTAAACTGCCCCTACGAGAGCAGAGAACTCATTTAAACTGCCCCTACGAGGGCAGAGAACTCATTTAAACTGCCCCTACGAGGGTAGAGAACTCATTTAAACTGCCCCTACGAGCGCAGAGAACTCATTTAAACTGCCCCTACGAGGGTAGAGAACTCATTTAAACTGCCCCTACGAGGGCAGAGAACTCATTTAAACTGCCCCTACAAGGGCAGAGAACTCATTTAAACTGCCCCTACGAGGGTAGAGAACTCATTTAAACTGCCCCTACGAGGGCAGAGAACTCATTTAAACTGCCCCTACGAGGGTAGAGAACTCATTTAAACTGCCCCTACGAGGGCAGAGAACTCATTTAAACTGCCCCTACGAAGGTAGAGAACTCATTAAAACTGCCCCTACGAGGGTAGAGAACTCATTTAAACTGCCCCTACAAGGGCAGAGAACTCTTTTAAACTGCCCCTACGAGAGCAGAGAACTCATTTAAACTGCCCCTACAAGGGCAGAGAACTCATTTAAACTGCCCCTACGAGGGCAGGGGACTCATTTAAACTGCCCCTACGAGGGAACTCATTTAAACTGCCCCTACGAGGGCAGATAACTCATTTAAACTGCCCCTACAAGGGTAGAGAACTCATTTAAACTGCCCCTACAAGGGCAGAGAACTCATTTAAACTTCCCCTACGAGAGCAGAGAACTCATTTAAACTGCCCCTACAAGGGCAGAGAACTCATTTAAACTGCCCCTACGAGGGCAGAGAACTCATTTAAACTGTCCCTACGAGGGTAGAGAACTCATTTAAACTGCCCCTACGAGGGTAGAGAACTCATTTAAACTGCCCCTACGAGGGCAGAGAACTCATTTAAACTGCCCCTACGAGGGCAGAGAACTAAACTGCCCCTACGAGGGTAGATAACTCATTTAAACTGCCCCTACGAGGGCAGAGAACTCATTTAAACTGCCCCTACGAGGGTAGAGAA
>NW_028176683.1:1229667-1247167 GCF_949987555.1 Borostomias antarcticus
CCTCCATTTTGAGATGGCTTGAGAAGATCTATTGAATCATCCTCATCCAGCCCAAGATCTAACACTTCTCAAAACCCAGATATGCTCTTCATACAGTACCATGATATCATTATGGAATCAACCAATCTTTCCTCTCAAATACTAATTCATGTACAAAACAGCAGACTGAGTGGGTTGAGGCAGGTGAACCAAGAAGGTTTTCTTTAGCAGGGAGTCATAATACCATGGAAAATAAAATAAAACTTTGGCAGCTCTTCTGGTACAAAGTTGTGTGCACTAAATCAACAGTAATAGCACCACACACCTTCCGAAAGTTTTCCATATTTTCTGTCTGGCTAACACCATCAGCTCGGTTCCCTGGAATCTCTGGAATGACCCCCCTGTCAGAATTTCCTTCCGATTCACGGTCAACGCTAATCTGCATACTAATTCCTCACCTGTAACCCGCGTGCACGCCAGCTTCCTGCTGGACTTCCTCTCAGAAGTGAGCCACCAAAGAAGAAGAAGTGGTTGTCGGCCCCTCACTGCAAAATACCCTGTAAAGCCTCAGTACAAAATAAGTCATTTAAATCTGAATTAATTAATTAATTAATTAATTAATCAATTACAGTCATTTAGCAGTCATTCACAGTAGCAGACACTTTTATCCAACAATAATTGCATTGAATGTAAGTAGTCAGTGTACTACTACAGTACTCGCCAGCACTCACAAGTGCATCTTCTTTATAAACAAGTGATTAAGAGCATAATCTAGTGCTAAAGCTCTTGGTAGAAAAATATAAATACAATAGGTGCAAATAGGTGTAGTTAATTAATTAAGGGGAGACACTACAGTCAAATATGAATTTTTTCCTTTTAAGATATATCCTCATGAATTTCTACCATTTTAATCTCCACATTAAGAGATTCTTTTATTACACTTGCTCTGTACAAAAATGTTTAGGTATGCAAATAAGGCAATATCAAACTTGATATTCATAATTACTGCATACATCTATTATTGTCATCTTTTTGGACAGAAAATGCAACCTAAAATGAAAGAGAAATACTGTAATAAATACCGATATTCACAATTCCTTCTGTAAATATCTGCAGAATATATCTGAGAATCAGTATGTGAAGTTTAGTGAATGAACCTGCCCTGGAAGGCGCATGAGATAGCAGGTACAGAGTGACGTCAGGTACTGAAAGAAAAGTACTTTAAGAAAATGACCAATAAAGATAAGTATTATGAATTCATGTTTATTTCACAGATATAACTGTTTGTGATGCAATAATCAACTGTCATGTCTCACTACAACACATTTACACATTTATTTTCAACTGCTGTCACATTTAAGGTTATTTACCATCCAGCAGTGTTTTCAAATGTTGAGACCAACTGATGGGTCACATGACCCCTCGCCAAGGGTCATGTATTTGCCCCACTAGTGTCCATATCTAATCACTCTGTAGAAAGCTTGGTACTTAGTATATTATACTGTCAAAACAAAAGTAAAACTTTAAACCTGACTTTATTCATTGTTTATATATTTGGTACCAAAATATATGCTAATATATGCATATTTGATGAGTTATTGCATAATTTGCATATATATTTTTTTTAGGGCTAGTGTAATACTTTTTTTTCTCTCTTATTGTGAAGATTAAACTGGTAGAAATTCATGAGGATATCTTAAAAGGGAAAAAGTCATATTCACCAATAGATGTTTTCATCTGTGTGGATACAGTAGATAAAACGTTGAAAAATAGCACAAAAAATAGGGTTAGTGTTAGGGTTAGGGTGAGCTTTTTGATGTCTGTGCATTTTCGTGTTAATATAATGATATTTCACATGTTATAGTAGATAGAAAAATCTGAAGATTGATGAGTGGGAGAAAGTATGTCATTTTGCCTGTAGCTTCTCCCCTTAATGAAAGTAAACAAACACATGGAGAACTGTATTGTGTATGAAAGCTGTCAGGTGAAAGAAAAGCAGAGAAAGTGTTGTCTTGTAAAAGAGCCGGTAGGAGGCTGATTAGTTCTCCCTGTCTGACTCAGTTGTGAGAGAGAGACAGGTTATTCACCTGTAGTGAGAGAGAGACAGGCTATTCACCTGGAGTGAGAGAGAGACAGGCTATTCACCTGGAGTGAGAGAGAGAGAGACAGGCTATTCACCTGTAGTGAGAGAGAGACAGGCTATTCACCTGTAGTGAGAGAGAGACAGGCTATTCACCTGTAGTGAGAGAGAGACAGGCTATTCACCTGGAGTGAGAGAGAGACAGGCTATTCACCTGTAGTGAGAGAGAGACAGGCTATTCACCTGGAGTGACAGAAAGACAGGCTGTTCACCTGGAGTGAGAGAGAGACAGGCTATTCACCTGTAGTGAGAGAGAGACAGGCTATTCACCTGGAGTGAGAGAGAGACAGGCTATTCACCTGGAGTGAGAGAGAGAGACAGGTTATTCACCTGTAGTGAGAGAGAGAGACAGGATATTCACCTGTAGTGAGAGAGAGACAGGCTATTCACCTGTAGTGAGAGAGAGACAGGCTATTCACCTGGAGTGAGAGAGAGACAGGCTATTCACCTGGAGTGAGAGAGAGACAGGCTGTTCACCTGGAGTGAGAGAGAGAGAGACAGGTTATTCACCTGTAGTGAGAGAGAGACAGGCTATTCACCTGGAGTGAGAGAGAGAGACAGGCTATTCACCTGTAGTGAGAGAGAGACAGGCTATTCCCCTGTAGTGAGAGAGAGACAGGCTATTCACCTGGAGTGAGAGAGAGACAGGCTATTCACCTGTAGTGAGAGAGAGACAGGCTATTCACCTGGAGTGAGAGAGAGACAGGCTATTCACCTGTAGTGAGAGAGAGACAGGCTGTTCACCTGTAGTGAGAGAGAGAGACAGGCTATTCACCTGTAGTGAGAGAGAGAGACAGGCTATTCACCTGTAGTGAGAGAGAGAGACAGGCTATTCACCTGTAGTGAGAGAGAGACAGGCTATTCACCTGTAGTGAGAGAGAGAGACAGGCTATTCATCTGTAGTGAGAGAGAGACAGGTTATTCACCTGGAGTGAGAGAGAGACAGGCTATTCACCTGGAGTGAGAGAGAGACAGGTTATTCACCTGTAGTGAGAGAGAGACAGGCTATTCACCTGTAGTGAGAGAGAGACAGGCTATTCACCTGTAGTGAGAGAGAGACAGGCTATTCTCCTGTAGTGAGAGAGAGACAGGTTATTCACCTGTAGTGAGAGAGAGACAGGCTGTTCACCTGGAGTGAGAGAGAGACAGGTTATTCACCTGTAGTGAGAGAGACAGGCTATTCACCTGTAGTGAGAGAGAGAGAGACAGGCTATTCACCTGGAGTGAGAGAGAGACAGGCTATTCACCTGGAGTGAGAGAGAGACAGGTTATTCACCTGTAGTGAGAGAGACAGGCTATTCACCTGTAGTGAGAGAGAGACAGGCTATTCACCTGTAGTGAGAGAGAGACAGGCTATTCACCTGTAGTGAGAGAGAGAGAGACAGGCTATTCACCTGTAGTGAGAGAGAGAGAGACAGGTTATTCACCTGTAGTGAGAGAGAGACAGGCTATTCACCTGGAGTGAGAGAGAGACAGGCTATTCACCTGGAGTGAGAGAGAGACAGGCTATTCACCTGGAGTGAGAGAGAGACAGGCTATTCAACTGGAGTGAGAGAGAGACAGGCTATTCACCTGTAGTGAGAGAGAGAGAGACAGGCTATTCACCTGTAGTGAGAGAGAGAGAGACAGGCTATTCACCTGGAGTGAGAGAGAGACAGGCTATTCACCTGGAGTGAGAGAGAGACAGGTTATTCACCTGTAGTGAGAGAGAGACAGGCTGTTCACCTGGAGTGAGAGAGAGACAGGCTATTCACCTGGAGTGAGAGAGAGACAGGCTTTTCACCTGGAGTGAGAGAGAGACAGGCTGTTCACCTGGAGTGAGAGAGAGACAGGCTATTCACCTGGAGTGAGAGAGAGACAGGTTATTCACCTGTAGTGAGAGAGAGACAGGTTATTCACCTGGAGTGAGAGAGAGACAGGCTATTCACCTGTAGTGAGAGAGAGACAGGCTATTCACCTGTAGTGAGAGAGAGACAGGCTATTCACCTGGAGTGAGAGAGAGACAGGCTATTCACCTGGAGTGAGAGAGAGACAGGCTATTCACCTGTAGTGAGAGAGAGACAGGTTATTCACCTGTAGTGAGAGAGAGACAGGTTATTCACCTGGAGTGAGAGAGAGAGAGACAGGCTATTCACCTGTAGTGAGAGGGAGACAGGCTGTTCACCTGGAGTGAGAGAGAGACAGGTTATTCACCTGTAGTGAGAGAGAGACAGGCTATTCACCTGGAGTGAGAGAGAGACAGGCTATTCACCTGGAGTGAGAGAGAGACAGGTTATTCACCTGGAGTGAGAGAGAGAGCCTTTGTACACAGAGAGGCTGCAGACAGAGACTAATTGATCTTGGAGGAGGTGGTACAGTGTGTGTGTGTGTGTGTGTGTGTGTGTGTGTGTGTGTGTGTGTGTGTGTGTGTGTGTGTGTGTGTGTGCGTGCGTGTGTGTGTGTACACGTGTACAGTACACGTGTACGGGCATCTGGTCAGGGTGTGTGTGTACTGTATGTGTGTGTGTTGTGTGTGTGTGTGTGTGTGTGTGCACAGATGTCTAGTCAAGAAGTGTACATGCATTCTTGTGGCTTAAGAGTCCAATCCTGGATCCACAGTTGCGGCTGCAGACCGGTCATGTGACTGCGGTGCTGGGTGGAGCAGGGGCAGCCCTGCTGGGTGGAGCAGGGGCGGCCCTGCTGGGTGGAGCAGGGGCGGTGCTGGGTGGAGCAGGGGCAGCCCTGCTGGGTGGAGCAGGGGCGGCCCTGCTGGGTGGAGCAGGGGCGGTGCTGGGTGGAGCAGGGGCAGCCCTGCTGGGTGGAGCAGGGGCGGTGCTGGGTGGAGCAGGGGCAGCCCTGCTGGGTGGAGCAGGGGCAGCCCTGCTGGGTGGAGCAGGGGCGGTGCTGGGTGGAGCAGGGGCAGCCCTGCTGGGTGGAGCAGGGGCAGCCCTGCTGGGTGGAGCAGGGGCGGCCCTGCTGGGTGGAGCAGGGGCGGTGCTGGGTGGAGCAGGGGCAGCCCTGCTGGGTGGAGCAGGGGCGGTGCTGGGTGGAGCAGGGGCAGCCCTGCTGGGTGGAGCAGGGGCAGCCCTGCTGGGTGGAGCAGGGGCGGCCCTGCTGGGTGGAGCAGGGGCGGTGCTGGGTGGAGCAGGGGCGGCCCTGCTGGGTGGAGCAGGGGCGGCCCTGCTGGGTGGAGCAGGGGCGGCCCTGCTGGGTGGAGCAGGGGCAGCCCTGCTGGGTGAAGCAGGGGCAGCCTTGCTGGGTGGAGCAGGTGCGGGGCCCTGCCAACCTCTTTGTGCGCCTTACTGTGCGTTGTTGTGTACGCTGCTGGTCCAGATGTCCCACTCCTTGTAGGAGCGAGAGTGCCAGAGGCTGCGGCAAGAAGCAAGTTCCTCCCAGGAAGAGGGGTTGATGCTGACATCTCTCCAGGGTGGTCTTAAATTGCTCCTCATATCGCTTCTTCTGCCCGCCAGCAGTGCGTTGGCCAAGATACAATCGCCCATCGAGAATTTTGTGTGGAAGTCTGTGGCTGGGCATGCGAATGACATGTCCCGACCACCTGAGGTGATGTTGGTTCAGGGTAGACTCCACGCTGCAGCAGCCTGCCCTCTCCAGGACCTCTGTGTGGCACTATGTCCTTCCACGTGATGCCGAAGGATCTTCTGAAGACTTCTAACATGGTAGGTCTCCAGACTTCTGAGGTGGTGGCTATAGATGGTCCATGCCTCATATCCATACAGTAGCGCTGACATGCACACTGCACGGTAAACAAGCACTTCGGTGTGAAGTTTGAGGTTGTTGTTCTGAAACGCCTTCTTCCTTAGACGGCCAAATGATGTTGATGCTTGTTTGAGGCGGTGTTGGAGCTCCTCATCCATGGTGTAGGTGTTGGATATCATGCTTCCCAGGTATCTGAAGGTGGGAACAGTGAGCGGTTGCTGTCCTCCTGCTGTGAAGGTTGTTGTGTGGTGTGGGAGGCCGGCTCTCAACTGGAAGATCACCTCTGTTTTCTGGGTGTTGATGGTCATCCCCATTCTGGTGTGTGCGCTTACAACTGACGATAAGATGTTTTGCGGGACTTCTGGTGTGTTGGCTACCAGGGTACAGTTATCGGCATGCTGTAGCTCAATGATGGTCTCTGAGGTGAGCTTGGTGGTTGACTGTAACCTCCTGATGTTGAACAGGTTACCATCAAGCCTGAAGTCGATGGTCAATCAATCAATCAATCAATCAATCAAAGCTTTATTTATATAGCGCATATCATACCCAGAGGCAACACAATGCGCTTTAGAGAACAAGGGAGGTGGGCATACGACCCACCTCTACATATTCCAGAGGGAAGCAAAAAAACAGTAATCACCCGGGGGCCAGTTAAGTGAGCTGTAAAAAAATTCTTCCCTGACCCCTCTCAACAAGGCGATCGAGCAAGCTCCTGGAGTATATGGTGGTAGATGGTGACTCCAGCCTTCTTCTCTATCCTCCCACGTAACAGTGTCCAACAGTGTTGTAACACAAACTAGGATGATGTTGAAGAGGACTGGAGCTAGCACATGGCCTAGCCTTACTCCAGTCTGCACTCCAAACGGTTCAGAGCTGTGCCTCCCCACAACCACCCGGGACATCGTTCTGTAATGGAATTGTCCAAAAATTAGGAACATTTCTTCAGGACTTGCCACAGCAGATCTCTGTTCACCGTGTCAAATGCCTTTGACAGGTCTATGAAGGCGATGAACAAATCCTTGTGCTGTTCTCTGCATTTCTCCTGAAGCTGGCGTGTGTGAAGATCATGCCGACTGTCCCTCAATTCTTTCGGAAACCGCATTGTGACTCTGGTGTGATCCTCTGGACTAGAACAGACAGAGCAGTTTATATAAGAGCACCTTTTCTAAACGAATGTCTCCTACTGTAAGATTCATCTTTTCAGTGAAACTGTTGCCTATCTCTGTCGCTCTATCTCTCTAATTATACAGGGAAATTAACAAAAGATGTTCTTGGACATGGCTGGCAAGCGTAGCTTAATTGTTCCGATACACGCTACTATGACAAAAGTCTTCTAAGAAATTGTATTGGTAGTATCTGTTGAATGTATCCATATGAAGCATAACAGAGTATTTGACAAAGCAATCCAATTAAATGTTGTACAACACCAGCCACTTACACTGCATAGAGGCGCAACAGAAGTGATATGCATTTGAATGGAGAATGTCCTCCACCTTTGTCAGTCAAAGACGTTACAGAGTATATAGATCAACGCACTGGATTGAGGGTATAGACCACACTGAAGACATGCAAGATTCAGGGTATTTAGGCCACGTTAAAAACACACAACTGTGTGTGTGTGTGTGTGAGAGAGAGAGAGAGAGAGAGAGAGAGAGAGAGAGAGAGAGAGGCCACCCCAGTCGGTGAATCCAGACTCTCCCTGGGAAAACAATGGGAGGAGAAGTAGAGATGAAGGGAGAGAGGCCAGGTAGCATAGCAGCATAGAGCCAAGAGACACTCGATGATGATCTCCTCCTAGACTCCTACCTTTCGGTCTGGTTGGTGGTAAGGTGTGTGTGTGTGTGTGTGTGTGTGTGTGTGTGTGTGTGTGTGTGTGTCATGCATGTTTGTGGATACTCTGTTCACTAGAGTTGTGTACGATGGGCACATCAATAAATCTGTCACGCTCTTCGCTTTGAAATACTTTCTCTCCCTCAATCTTCTCGTCTTTTTTTATTTAATTTATTCCATTTATTCCATCCCTCCATTTTATGTTTGCTCTCTCTCCCCTCTCCCTCCTTCTTTGTGCCATCCAATTGTTCATTCCCTCCCTCCCTCTCTTCCTCTCTCTTTCCCTCCCTCTCTCTCTTCCTCCCTCTCTCTATCTCTCTCTATAGGCCCAGCATCTCTGCTGATGTATCAGAATCTCTGATGTGATTCCTGTCTGCTCCATGCACACACACACACACACACACACACACACACACACACACACACACACACACACACACAGGCAAACACAAAAGCATGCCTGCATGCATGTATGTACATGCATGTGTATATGCACATGCATGCAGAAACACACACATATATCTTCCTGTAGGTCTTGTGGTGTACATAGTGGTGTGCTGGATATAGTTCATGTGTTGGGAATAGTTCCCGTGGGTGGACAATGTGGTGTGGTGGACATAGTCACTGTGGTGGACAAAGCTCCTGTGGTGGACATAGTGAGATGCTGGACATAGTTCCTGTGGTGGAAATAGTTCCTGTGTTGGACATCGTTCCTGTGATGGACATAGTTCCTGTGGTGGACAGTTCCTGTGTTGAACATAGTGGTGTGGTGGACATAGTTCCTGTGGACATACTTCCTATGGTGGACATAGTTCCTGGGGTGTACATAGTGGTGTACTGGACATAGTTCTTGTGGTGGACATAGTTCCTGTGGTGGACATAGTTCCTGTGGTGGCCATAGCTCATGTGGTGTGGTGGATATAGTTCCTGTGTTGTAAATAGTCCTTGTGGTGGACATAGTTCATGTGTTGGGAATAGTGCCTGTGTTGGACATAGTTCATGTGTTGGGAATAGTTCCCGTGGGTGGACAATGTGGTGTGTTGGACATAGTCACTGTGGTGGACAAAGCTCCTGTGGTGGACATAGTGAGATGCTGGACATAGTTCCTGTGGTGGAAATAGTTCCTGTGTTGGACATCGTTCCTGTGATGGACATAGTTCCTGTGGTGGACAGTTCCTGTGTTGAACATAGTGGTGTGGTGGACATAGTTCCTGTGGACATACTTCCTATGGTGGACATAGTTCCTGGGGTGTACATAGTGGTGTACTGGACATAGTTCTTGTGGTGGACATAGTTCCTGTGGTGGACATAGTTCCTGTGGTGGACATAGCTCATGTGGTGTGGTGGATATAGTTCCTGTGTTGTAAATAGTCCTTGTGGTGGACATAGGTCCTGTGGTGGACATAGCTCCTGTGGTGTGGTGGACATAGTTCCTGTGTTGGACATAGTTCCTGTGGTCTGGTGGACATAATTCCTTTTCTGGACATAGTTCCTGTGGTGGACATAGCTCCTGTGGTGTGGTGGATATAGTTCTTGTGTAGAACATAGTTCCGGTGGTGGACAGTTCCTGTGGTGTACATAGTGGTGTGGACATTGTTCCTGTGGTGTACATAGTGGTGTGGTGGACATAGTTCTTGTGGTGGACATAGTTATTGTGGTGGACATAGTTCTTGTAGTGTGGTAGACATGTTAATGTGTTGGACAGCTCCTGTGGTGGAGTGGTGGACAGCTCCTGTGGTGGACATCGTTCTTGTGGTGAACATAGTTCCTTGGGTGGAAATACTGTAGTTCCTGTTACTTACTGAGGAGTACACAATGGACCACTAAGGGACAGACTGGTAGAGGATACAATATGTTTTCCTGGTATATGCTACATTATTTATTAAAATTCATATTTCTTTATATTTTATATAATATTTTATATTTACATTTAATTTCCTTTTGACATGTATGGGATTATTGGTCGAAGCTGAGGGGTTTTGTTTACCCGAGTCCGGAACGTGAAGGGGGGGATGGAGGAGAGGAAAGATGGGATGGAGGGATGTGAAAAGAGAGGGAGGGGAGGTCTTGAGAAAGTGTGGAGTTGTCTGAAGGAGGAACATGAATAGAGATAGCGAGGAGAAGAGGAGAGAGGAGACGAGGAGGGGGGGAGAGATCTCAGGCAGTATAGAGTTATCTGTGCTCAACAATAGCAGACCTGTCATCCTATGATTTTAGCACAACATTACCATGATCGCTTGCCCTCTCTCTCGTTCTCTCTCGTTCTCTCTCTTTGTCTCTCTCCATCTCTGACGGCCTTTCTCCCAACGTTAATAGAACGTTCCGGCGACCGATTCTGACAAAGCTACCCAGGTCTACACACCTACGCTGACATGCAATTACACCCGGCAGGGAAAACACAGTGACAAGAGAGAGAGAGGGAGAGAGAGAGAGGGAGAGAGAGAAGGAGAGGGGGGAGGGAGAGAGAGAAGAAGGTTCCAAATAGGTTCTTCATGGCTCCCGCTGACATAGAACACACACACAGTCAGGGACGTCTGGTGGGTCCTGGCACCGGGTACGCCAGAGCCAGCGAAGCGTGAGCTGCTCTTTTTGCATGCCCTGACGGGAGGTTTCTTGGCACCAGAAGGGCCCTTGAGCAGTTACCCCAGCCAAAACCAACCTCCCTCGAACCCGGAGGCCTTTGGATACGACTAGAGCCACGTTTTGGCACTAGAAAGCTGTGTTTTAGTGTAATAGGCAGATCCGGAGGCTTTTGAAGAAAAAAAAACCTCTAGGAATAGGCCTACACTGTAACGCTGTGTTCAATTCACATTATAAAGTGAATAGTGAACAATTCACATTATAAAGTGAGTATAGTGCGCGAGACACTGGAAAATGATGATCTGTCACTGTCTAGAGCAATTACCATTGCATTGCAAGTGGAGAGCGTAGCTGAATGTGCAGTAGACACACACTCATCAGTCATCCACCCGATGTAATTATCTTCTCAAATTTAGAGACCCGCACCCAACCCGCCAAACGTGAAGTTATTGTATTTACATTTAAATTATGTCCAGCCGTTCGTGCTCATTCGCTTTTCATATAGGCGCATTCTCTTGACTTAAACAATTTAAAGATCATAGGCTCGCTTTCGCAGGATCTGGGTTGACGAAGTGGTCAAGGGTATTTGAGTGAGCTGCTGGCAGGTCTCGCGCTTTCTCGCAGTTGTTATAATATAATATATATATAATTATAGTAGTAAATACGAATATATCTGACAAATCCACCCGCAATCAACCCGAAATTAATCACAATGTTGATTTTTATTGGCCCACCCACCCGCGGATGCGGATATCCGTGGATGTCGCGGATATATCCACAATATTCGCATCTACAAGACAAGTGGCCACCCCCAATCAAGCTGCCTCCGACTCCACTCTCTATTCACCGCCGCCCTCCGCGTGTCCCAGTCAGAGCGAAGCGGAGCCCGACTCCTCTGGCGTCATGCAACTGCAACGGCGGCGCTCTCTGCATTTTTTCAGTTCACTGCCACTGTCTGCGCCCTCAGGCGTGGCCATATATCTGGATGATATCGTCGTACACAGGCCCACCGCTGAGATACACGATGAGCGACTCAACATGGTTTTCGCAGCTCTGTCCAAGTACAAGCTAACTCTCAACGCTGACAAATGTGTCCAAATGTGCCAGCTGTTGAGTTTGTGGGGTTCTGGCTGTCAGCAAGCGGCATAACTCCAGTCCAACGTCGATGCCATTCAGGCCTAGCTCAGCCGCGGAGCTGCACCTCCTTTCTGGGCATGATGGGCTCCTACTTGAAGTTCCTCCCTCAGGACTCTGCCACCACCGCCTTCCGACGCCAGCTGCTGTGTAAGGATGAGTCGTGGGTGTGGTCTCAGGCATGCAGTGACGCTGTGCGTGATCTCAAGGCTCAACTGACTTCATCACCAGTGTTGGCTCATCTCCAGCCCCACCCTTGTGACATGTGACGCGTCAGCTCCAGCGATAGGGGCTGTGCTGTCTCAGACCCAGAATGGCGTGGAGAAGCCCATCGCCTTTGCCCTACCGTGCCCTCAACCTGTTAGGGTTTAGAGACGGTGGAGGTAGGACCCAGAATGCGGACAGCAGGCAGCGCTGGATCAAAAACGGGGTTTATTCTCAAAAAGGCTATAGGAACAATGGGGCAACACACACTAACATTAGACAATTAACCGACAGAGAACAAAGGAAAGCTGGAGCTGGAGCTGCTGCCTCCGCGACCCGACCCCGGATAAGCGGATGAAGATGGATGGATGGAAGAACAAAGGAAACAGGAGGGTATATATACTCTGGGAGAACAATCAAGGAACAACGTGGTGGTTGCCTACGACCTACACTCGAAATGGCCTGAGGTCACCACTACCAGCTCTGTGACTTCTCAGGTCATTATTGACTTCCTGGACTCTCTCTTCTCTCAGTCTACCAAAGACAATCACCACTGACAACGGCCCTCAACTGGTCTCTGCTGAGTTCACTGCTTACCTTGAGATCAGGGGCAAACGCTTTCACGGCCTCAGAGCACACATGGCCCAAGGGTGCTCCTTCACACAGGCCAACCGTCTCACCCTGCTGCACTACAGGGCCACGCAGCACTGGACCACGGGTATCTCCCTTACAGGGCCACGCAGCACTCGACCACGGGTATCTCCCCTACAGGGCCACGCAGCACTCGACCACGGGGGTCTCCCCTACAGGGCCACGCAGCACTGGACCACGGGTATCTCTTCTACAGGACCACACAGCACTCGACCACGGGTATCTCCTCTACAGGGCCACGCAGCATTCGACCACGGGTATCTCCCCTACAGGGCCACGCAGCACTGGACCACGGGTATCTCCCCTACAGGGCCAGGCAGCACTCGATCACGGGTGTCTCCCCTACAGGGCCACGCAGCACTCGACCACTGGTATCTCCCCTGCAGGGCCACGCAGCACTCGACCACGGGTATCTCCCCTACAGGGCCACGCAGCACTCGACCACTGGTATCTCCCCTGCAGGGCCACGCAGCACTCGACCACGGGGGTCTCCCCTACAGGGCCACGCAGCACTCAACCACGGGTATCTCCTCTACAGGGCCACGCAGCACTCGACCACGGGTATCTCCTCTACAGGGCCACGCAGCACTCGACCACGGGTATCTCCCCTACAGGGCCACGCAGCACTCGACCACGGGTATCTCCCCTACAGGGCCACGCAGCACTCGACCACGGGTATCTCCTCTACAGGGCCACACAGCACTCGACCACGGGTATCTCCCCTACAGGGCCACGCAGCACTCGACCACGGGGGTCTCCCCTACAGGACCACGCAGCACTCGACCACGGGTAACTCCCCTACAGGACCACACAGCACTCGACCACGGGTCTCTCCCCTACAGGGCCACGCAGCACTGGACCACGGGTATCTCCCCTACAGGACCACACAGCACTCGACCACGGGTATCTCCTCTACAGGGCCACGCAGCACTCGACCACGGGTATCTTCCTTACAGGGCCACGCAGCACTGGACCACGGGGGTCTCCCCTACAGGACCACGCAGCGCTCGACCACGGGTATCTCCCCTACAGGGCCACGCAGCGCTCCACCACGGGTATCTCCTCTACAGGGCCACGCAGCACTCGACCACGGGTCTCTCCCCTACAGGGCCACGCAGCACTCGACCACGGGTATCTCCCCTACAGGGCCACGCAGCACTCGACCACGGGTATCTCCCCTACAGGGCCACGCAGCACTCGACCACGGGTATCTCCCCAGCCTCTCTCATGCTGGGCCGGGAGCTAAACCTGCCCCTCGACAGGCTCCGCCCCTCCACACACCAGGCACCTCCCTCTGGGGTCAGAGCCTCAGGCACCCAGCAGCAGGTAGCTGTTTTGCAAGTTAAATTCAAATCATGCATGTTGTCCAAGTCCCGAGTAGTGAAAGTGTAGCTCCACAGCCATGGACTCAAACACAATCGAATGCCTCGTCTCTGATTCATTAGTCCAATCCACCATCCCAGCAATCTGGGAGCGGGTGCTAGTTTTGTGAAATCGTTTTTCAACAATGTTTTAAATCTCTGTTTTCCATGTTAATCGCTGCCAGTAGCTAGCTAGATAGCTAACGTGACAGTGATTGAGTAGCCTCCGTCACCAGGCTCTCCTCGGGTGATTGACAGCCAGATGAATGACGGGACAGTCGGGAAAGTTTTGATAGGATAAACCGTCCCAATGCTAAAATGTCAATGGGAATTCCAATGTAAGCACTTCGAGAGCTGGCTTACCCTACGCCCACTTTTACATTTCGACTGATGATGACATTTTTCACAGTTTTGTATGTGTGTGCTAATTTGATTGGTTGATTTTTCATTTGGTCTTGATTTCCGAAAGCCAGAATCCTTTTACCTGACCTACAATGTTAAGTGAATGACGAGCTAGTGAGACCACCGTCAACGGACCGTAACGTGGACTGTATTTTCATGAGGACTGTAGGGGGCGACGGAGCGCTACCAAAACGCTAAACACGGATGAAAATGAAGTGATATGGCAGAATACAAGACGCATTTAAGTCAAAAACAGTCTGAAAGTCAATTTTCGTGCCTCTTTTCACTGAAAGAAGGTGCAAAAATCCAGTTTTATTTGGATTTGTATGGGTAAGCCAGGTTTACCCTGGCTTATAGGAGCAATCACCACTGCACAAAGTTACACATATTTGGGACTGACAACTACCCCTAAGGGAAATTTCCATTTCTATCTGGCTGTTAATGATCTCAGAGACAAGGGAAGAAGGGCTTTACCATTATTCAACACGTTAGAATCTGGCTCAAAATATTGAAATCTATAATTGAACCTATTGTACTGTATGGTAGTGAACTGTGGGGTAAATCAAGACTTTGAAAAGACTTGTAAATCAAGACTTTGAAAATGGGACAAACACCCAATTGAAGCCCTACACAGAGCATGCTCAGAGTCCACAGGAACACCCCCAACAATGGATGCCGAGCTGAGCTAGGCCAGTTCCCCATTTGATTTAGGATACAAACCAGGCCAGGTCAAGCCTGGCTGATGTGGGGGCTGGCTTGTTTCTGTTCAGGACTGGTAGGACGGAAGCTAGTCATGCCACTGAAATAGCTGTGAATTGAAAGGATGTGAAATAATGTCTGATGAAGTGGAACCTCCTATCTGCGCTTGTGTGAGATGAGATAACTTCACACCACCAGGTGGTAGTGGTCTGTATCATTAAGGGGGGAATGGATGTCAACCGGATGTACAAAATGTAAACAACAGCGTTTGTTTAGCTACATTTTGACTAGAAGAGTTTTGCTCAGCATAGTGACCCAGTCAGTCCAAATCACAACCAGACGTTGGCCTACATTGGCCAATAAGACACAGCTCATTTCATTGGATTTAAGAGCCATTTCTATTTTATATTAATATTTTAAGAAAAAATCTTAATTTATAGCTTAGATGAAATGTGAAACTGGCAGAATTGGAACTGCATTACTTAAAGAAGCGAAGAACTTTAATACATGTAAAAACTTTTCAGCCTGAGTAGTTTAATCTTTGAACGTAGCCTATAGCTTAAAAGAGGAACAAGTTGTTTCAATTCTGCTTACTGACCCTTAGAGAGCATGCATATTAAGTAGAATGGCAAAAGGATGATGCTTTAAGCAATTAGACCTCTGAGACACCGACCTGCACCCAGGGGTGAAGACCCTGTGTCTCTACCCCACTCAGGGGCTGAGTCGTGGGGTCCGTGGCGTGGATAGTGAGTGGAGTGGTGGTGAGACTCCGCCCCCTTGGGGCAGAATGGCTCAGGGGCAGTGCAGAGCCCTCCGGGCAATCTCCATGCACTCACCAGACCACTCAGGGGCTGAGTCGTGGGGTCTGTAGCATGGAAAGTGGCGTGGTGGCGAGACTCCGCCCCCTCGGGTCAGAGCTGGTCGTGGACAGTGTACCTCTCTCCAGGCCACCCACCTGCCCCCACCAGTGAAGACCCTGTATCTCTAGCCCTCTCAACCCTAACCCTCAAGCCATCCATAAATCTGCCACCCTGAACCTAACTGAGCCCATCGCACAAAGGGACAAAGGACAGTAACAGCCTGTCACCTGCCCGTGACTCCGACACACTCAGAGCCATGAAGAAGACAGACATAAAATGGTTTATTTATCTCAAAGTAAAAAAAAAATGAACCACTGTTGTCCATCTAGTGATATTTGTCAATGTGTTTGGTACACAAACAGTTAACAGGTCTGAGTGTAGCTATTTGCACGGGACATGGAAACAGACGCGCAGCGCGCTGAAAAGACACATGCAGACACTTCTCCTGGTACACTACCTCATCAGATAAACAATAATACAGTAATAACAACATGCTCAAAAGATTACGCCACTCCTCAGCAAACTGTGGGGAGAATGAATGAATGAATAGAGGTGACACCCGAGAAACACGTTGGAATTGAAACCATTGTGAACAATGATATCCGATATTACAGTTACGCAAGCTTATTTGTGTGTGTGATTAAGCTACTTTTTAAAAAATACGTATTGGCAACTCGGACGACTCCAGGACAGAAAAACAATCAAAGTGCAGTTGTCCTTCCTCTGGGCTTGTTCCCTCAGGGGCGTCACATCTCCCACGATGCACCTGGATAGTACTGACCTTTCCTGAGCCATGACCACAACACTGTCACAGTCAAATCTGCAGTCTGGTACACAGTCCATCTATAACACCAATAACAGTCTGTAGTTGGACCCAATAAGCACAGTGCTAATAGCACCCCAAGCCATTACTGCAGAACATCCATCCAAATGTGTACGGCTAGTAATGTAAATGGGAGAAATTAAGTTGTAAAACACACAGCATAGTAACATAATAACAATATAATGTACTTCCTCATTTGTAATAGACACTTGATAACAATACAGATCATTAAGGCTGGCTGGAATATCACATCTCTCTTTCTATAATATGATTACACATACACTACATTACATTACTACAGTGCTGAATGAGAAGGCTACTCCATAAGGCAGTGTTTTTCAACCGGTGTTCCGCGGCACACTAGTGTACCGTGATAGATTGTCAGGTGTGCCGTGGAAAATTGTCAAATGTCAGTAATAATATTAAAATTATAATAATTATTATTTTGAGAATGACTGACTTTTTTAGCCGACATGTAGGCTATGCAATCGTATGCAATCAAGTATAAATCGCTTGACATGTTACCTCTCACTCAAGAATGTCAAGGACATGCAGCGTTGAACGAGACAATAGGGGAACATTTGGAAAGCCTCGAGGAGATGTCATTTTATTTCCTCTTAGCCTCCACTGACTCATTGGACTGGGTGAGGAAGCCATACAGCTCATCTGTTCTTTTCGGAAAGGACATGACTTTGCAGGAGCAAGAAGAACTAATTGAACTGAGACAGGACCTTTCAACTCTGCTTCCCTTTTCCACAACATATCTTTGCGAGCTCAGCTTCTCAAGCCTAACTGCAATTAAAACTAAAAACAGAGAGAGACTTCGAGCTGTTGAACAAGAGCTGCGCGTGTGCCTGTCAGCTATTATATTAAAAGTGTTAAATGCTCTTTGTTTTGTAGGCCTAAATGGTGACAAGTTTCATATTCATGCGCTCCATTTAATAAAAGTGCCTAAATTTGACCGTGTGCACCAGTTATATACATCTTTCCATGTTAATTATTCATTTTGGGATGGTGGTGTGCCGTGGGATTTTTTTAATGTCAAAAATGTGCCTTAGCTCAAAAAAGGTTGAAAAACACTGCCATAAGGAATACCGTTCTGGCGTGATTTGCTGAATAGACACCGATTTGATACAGGCAA
>NW_028176683.1:1248465-1253465 GCF_949987555.1 Borostomias antarcticus
TAATGTTTGTTGTATAATTCATGGACGTATTGCTGCTGATGATATGATGCCTATACAGTACACATAACACATACACATACGCATACACACACACACACACACACACACACACTAGGGATAACCGGTTTCGTGGTAAACCTCGGTAAAAATTCCAGGCGGTTAGTATTACCGTTTCAAAATTAATTCCCATTAAAACCGTGTTGGATAACCGCACTTTGAATAAACACGGTAAACACCATAGACATACTGTCCCACATCATTCCTAGTTTCAGACTTCAGAGGAAAATGAAACTCTAGCAAGTCTCACAAACACAGGCAGCAGTGCGCAGCCTCCAGCCTGGATCAGCTGTTGTCGAGCGGGAATGGGAGAAGGTGGAGCAGCAGAGATTTCTCAGCCTTCTAAATGGTAAATGGACTGCATTTATATAGTGCTTTTCCACCTTAGCGGCACTCAAAGCGCTTTACAATGGCCTCTCATTCACCCATTCACACACACATTCACACACCAATGGCGGCAGCTGCCATGCAAGGTGCTAACCTGCTCATTGGGAGCAATTTGGGGTTAGGTGTCTTGCTCAAGGACACTTCGACATGTGGACAGTCGGAGCTGGGATTCGAACCACTGACCCTTCGATCACTGAACGACCCGCTCTACCAACTGAGCTACAGCCGCCCCTTTCAGCCTTCTAGGCCAGTGTTTTTCAACCGGTGTTCCGCGGCACACTAGTGTACCGTGATAGATTGTCAGGTGTGCCGTGGAAAATTGTCAAATGTCAGTAATAATATTAAAATTATAATAATTATTATTTTGAGAATGACTGACATGACTGACTGACAATTACTTTTTTAGCCGACATGTAGGCTATGCAATCGTATGCAATCAAGTAGAAATCGCTTGACATGTTCCCTCTCACTCAAGAATGTCAAGGACATGCAGCGTTGTACGAGACAATAGGGGAACATTTGGAAAGCCTCGAGGAGATGTCATTTTATTTCCTCTTAGCCTCCACTGACTCATTGGACTGGGTGAGGAAGCCATACAGCTCATCTGTTCTTTTCGGAAAGGACATGACTTTGCAGGAGCAAGAAGAACTAATTGAACTGAGACAGGACCTTTCAACTCTGCTTCCCTTTTCCACAACATATCTTTGCGAGCTCAGCTTCTCAAGCCTAACTGCAATTAAAACAAAAAACAGAGAGAGACTGAGAGCTGTTGAACAAGAGCTGCGCGTGTGCCTTTCAGCTTTTATATTAAAAGTGTTAAATGCTCTTTGTTTTGTAGGCCTAAATGGTGACAAGTTTCATATTCATGCGCTCCATTTAATAAAAGTGCCTAAATTTTACCGAGTGCACCAGTTATATACTTCTTTCCATGTTAATTATTCATATTGGGATGGTGGTGTGCCGTGGGATTTTTTTAATGTCAAAAATGTGCCGTAGCGCAAAAAAGGTTGAAAAACACTGTTCTAGAGGACCTGAAGTTTGGTCCTACCTTGGTTATGCTCAGAACGCCGAGCAAATCTTGTTTGAGGAAACCCTGGATGTAGGAAACACGAAAGAACGTAGCAACACTTCCAACCTCATGAGTCATCTCCGTGACAACCACCCAGCAATATGTGGGGACGTAAGAATGGGGGGGGATGTTATGATTTCTCTTTCTAACCACCGAATAGCTTGTGTTCTGTCATGTAAACTGAAGCTGTCGTTGTAACTGTCTTGTAAGAACACTAACGTCATTGTTCTGCTGGTAGAGGATGCATCTCAGAGCATTTAAGATTCTCTTTCAATGGAGAAAGGTGTATGTGTGTGAGAGTGATTGAGTAAATGAGAGAGAATAATAATGATTAAGATAAAACACCAATACTACTTCTACTACACTTGTGAGTTCTGGCAAGTAGTACAGTAGTACATTGGCTCTTCCTACGTTAAATGCAATTATTGTTAGTCGCTTTGGATAAAAGCGTCTGCTTAATGACTGTAATGTAATGTAATGTACTACTACTACTACTACTTCTACTACAACTACTACTAATAATAATAACAACAATAAATACGACATTTGTTTTTCCTTTGTTTACAGAGTGGGCGGGCAGCAGGCCAACCCAGTGAAGCTACTGCTAGTCTGTCCTCATTTACAGTGACTCAGACACTTGAGCTAGCTTGTAAAAACAAGGCTGCTTATGCACCCACATCCAGAAACAAGGCTGCTTGTGCACCCACATCCAGAAACAAGGCTGCTTATGCACCCACATCCAGAAACAAGGCTGCTTATGCACCCACATCCAGAAACAAGGCTGCTTATGCACCCACATCCAGAAACAAGGCTGCGTATGCACCCACATCCAGAAACAAGGCTGCTTATGCACCCACATCCAGAAACAAGGCTGCGTATGCACCCACATCCAGAAACAAGGCTGCTTATGCACCCACATCCAGAAACAAGGCTGCTTATGCACCCACATCCAGAAATGCCAAAGACCTCACTGCAGTCCTTTCATATCACATAGCAAAGGACATGATGCCCTTTCAAACCGTTGAGGCCTGGCTTTCCCTATGGTATTTGTGTTTTTTTTTTTAAATAAAAGTTGTGGAAAAAATAAATAAATAAATAAAAAATAATAATAATAAAAAAAAAAATAATAATAATAGTAATAATGCATAATAATAATAATAATAATAATAATAATAATAGAATAAAGTACTTCTGTCTTTCACTACCGGGACCTTTCTTGAGAACGTTATGTACCAGTCTGCTTAATATACTCTGCTGCTTATCTAAGAAGGTTGGCATTCAATATTTTCTGAAGAAGACCTTGAGTCAACAATTTCCACCACAATAACGATAAGCACGTTCATTTGGGTCACTATAATCACTATAATCACTATAATCACTATAATCATGATATAAAATGTTCATACTGTTACCTCCCTAACAGTTCAGATGCTTTTATTTGGATCCACAAAAGAACAACCTTTTTTTCTGATCCAAACATTTAGAAGAAGGTTCTACAATATGGTGGCTAAACCAGACGCTGGATGCACATCTGCTTACTGTAACACACAGAGTAGAAGAGGTCATAATGATGGTACTCTAACAGGTGTGAGCATTAGCATATGGGAATAGTCAACGCTCAAGGATAAATGAAACATCTCCTTCTCCAGATAGAGAGACTGCCAATAGTTGCTGAGACTGACTTTGCCAGTATTTTTGCATCAGTCTTTTGTAGTCCTAGTTGTAGTCCACGGAGCACAAGTCTGTGAACACGCCCAAGACTCCCAAACACAAGCACAATCAGTTGGCAGTTGTATCCTAGGGCCTTAATACATTCTATCAAGGGCTGGTATTTCATGAGTATGAATATACATATAGAGATCAAAAGAACATCCTGTTTCAAAGATGATAACTGATTTTTTTGATTCATTAATGAAAACAACATCTGGAGTATTTGGGATATCACACAACAAATTATTTTCAGTAGAACTGTGATCAAACGAGGGCGGCGCTTCCCAGAGCAGAGCCATCGTCGCGCTACGTTCATGGTAAGATACGTGGTAAGGTCTCCCTCTAGGTGGCGCGGCGTTTCCCAGAGCCTTCTGAGGCTAAGGTAATGTATACCTTGGCTAAGGAGGCTCTAGCTAACAGCTCTTCCCGAGGTCCATCCTAAATCGACTTCACGATGTACCTTCTGATGATACATCATAAGCTCTCCCTTGAGTTGACATGCTGTTTCCCAGAACCTCCTTAGTCAAGGTTTACCTTAGCCAAGTTATAGTTTTCAAGCGATTTGAGCAAAATTATACTTTTAAGAGAGTTGCAATATTGCGCACATCTATTAACCCTACCTGCGCAAATTACATCATTTGTGTACAACATCATTACTGTACAGTGTATGACAATAATGAAAACAATATTTTTGTTTTACACATAACACATCGAGTCCATCAGCCTGTCAAGCCTGGCTATGTAAAGTTCTTTGTAATAGCTACAGCCATTTAGGATGTGTGCCATTGTCTCTTCATTTCCTGGAGTTGGATGTGGTTGTAGGACACAGTGTGGGTTGTGATGGATACCACACACACACAAACACACACACACACACACACACACACACACACACACACACACAAATAATGGTGATAATGCACTCCCTAATTGCGGAGGAAATGAATGGAGGTGTTATCTTAAAGATCAAACTGGGAGCCAGAGATTGACACACATGGTGGGTAATAACGGTAACTAAAGAGCTATTTGTGGTGTCTGTGTGTGCGCGCCTGTGTAGATGTGTGTGTGTGTGTGTAGCAATCTATGTGTGTGTGTTGTCTGTGTTAAGGCGCGGCAATCGCAGTGACAATCTTCCCACCCGGCCACCTGCTCACGTCACCACATTAACACAAACTGATAATGACTGAATAGCCCTCGTCCTTCATCCCTCCTTCTCTCTCTATCCCCTTTCTTCTACTCTCTCTCTCGCCTCCCTCCCTCCCTCCTCTCACTTGATAATCCTGTCCAGCTCTCTCTCGCTCTCTCTCTCTCTCTCTCTCTCTTTCTCTGCCTCCCATCTTTTGATGTGCAGAACTAGAGCTAAATCTCTCTAAACTCTAAACACAAAACTGAAATAATTTCATCGAAATTCTACAGATAGCTTGACACTGCACCCAAAACCATGTTCTTTATTCTCAAGACTGATTCTTTCCACCAAAATGATACAAACAGCTATCACATGAATATCTCTTAAACACTGGTATAATTGGTTTAATAAAGAGTGTATTTAATCCAAAATACACTCTTTATATATGTGTTGGTTTCATAAGGCATGCACATGTAGAAATTGTTTCCCTTTTCTCCATTTCTAAGTTCACCCACTGAGCAAAGACACGTCTAAAAGACGTCTTTTAGATGTCTTTTTCGGACGTCCAAAGACATCCAATAAGGAGCCAGAATGAATGTTTTTTTTTAACGTTCAGATATTGAACCCGTTCTGCACGTCCACAGACGTCTT
>NW_028176683.1:1258465-1278465 GCF_949987555.1 Borostomias antarcticus
AGAGAGAGAGAGAGAGAGAGAGAGAGAGAGAGAGAAGTGTAGTATGGCCAATGCCAGTCAGAGTGGAGTGTGAGCTTGCGTTTGTGTGTGTGTGAATGTGTGTGGGTGGGGTGTGTGTGTGTGTGCACACGTACATGCTATTGTGGTTATCCATATTCACAGCGGTATAGGGGTCAGGTTCCGGGTCAAACACATTCCCCTCTATCAGCAATATTATTAATAACTAGAAAGTACATTTCCTGGAGAAAATGTGAGGTGGGCTAGCTGCTGCAGCTGTATGTAACAGCTACTGCTAGTTCTACTACGGACCGGGCAATCTCCATGCACCCACCGGCGAAGACCGTGCGTCTCTAGCCCACTCAGGGGCTGAGTTGTGGGGTCCGTGGCGTGGATAGTGGCGTGCTGGTTAGGCTCCGCCCCCTTGGGTCACAGCTAGTCGGGGACAGTACAGTGACCTCCAGGCAATTTCCATGCATCCACCATTGAAGACTGTGTCAGGGGCTGAAAAGTGGGTTCTGTGGCGTGGTGGCGAGGCTCCGCCCCTTTTGGTCATAGCCAGTCAGGGACGGTGTACTCCTCTCCGGGCTACCCACCGGCCCCCACCAGTCAAGATCATGTGTCTCTATTCCACTTTGGCTGAGTTCTGTGCTACCACATTAGTTATAAAAGGGTGCCTGTACCTTTAAGAGAGGCTGCACATGCACACAATTTCAAACCAGGCCAGGTCCAGCCTGGCTTATGTGCGTGGCTGGCATGTTTCTGTTCAGGACTGGTAGGACGGAAGCTAGTCATGCCACTGAAATAGCTGTGAATTGAAATGACATGAAATAATGTCTGATAAATTAAGATAGGTCTTGTCGTCTGGACACATCAGTTCCAATGCTTCCAATGCTAATCCAGCACAATGAGAGCGGGATAGCCAGTTAGCTCATGGGCTCACAACAACTAGCAGCAGCTTCCATAACATTAATGGTAGCGGTCAGTGGCTAAAGCAGTTACACTGATGATAACATAAAGTCATCCCCACCAGGAACCCCGGTCTCCTGGCTGGGAGTCCAATGCTCTCACCACTACTCTACTTGTGCAGTGGAGATCGGCGGGTGGGTTTTGGTGTCCTTCTTCCAGTCCCTAGTGTGGGTTGGGGTTAGAATATGGGTTGGGGTTGGGACAGGATCTGATCTATAAGGCAAGGGGTAAAGGTTGGAGTGAAAGGATGAACATGTGGAGGTTTGGGGTATAGTCCCATAAAGTCATCCCCACCGGGTCTTGAACCCCAGTCTCTCGGGTGGGAGTCCAATGCTCTCACCACTACTCTACTTGTGCAGTGGAGATCGGTGGGTTGATTTTGGTGTTCTTCTTGATTTTTGTGTGCTGGGACTACTGCCTCTTGTGGTGCCAACAGAGAGATGCAGGCCAACATTGTCGAGAGTAAGGGAGGGAGGGAGGGAGTAAGGGAGGGAGGGAGGGAGTGATATAACCCAACAAACGCTATACTAGCTGCGCAGCTGAGCAGAGATACTCTGTTGCATGGGCAATGTACAGCAGCTATTGAGCCAGAAGTTATGCAGGGGCCAAACAAAGGTTATACATTAAAGACGAATACATCATAACCACCTCAAGACAAGAAGAACACAGTAGAGGAATGATGGAGGGAGGGAGGGAGGGTGGGAGGGAGGGAGGGATGAAGAGACATAGATCTCCGAACGCCGGTGTCAACAACGCCCCGGCCTGAACGTGACTCATCTCAAGAGATTAGATTAGATTAGATGACATCGCCACTATGGGATTATGCTACACATCACTACTGGAACAGGGGACAGAGTTCCTGAGGCCTAGAAGCGCGCGTGTGTGTGTGTGTGTGTGTGTGTGTGTGTGTGTGTGTGTATGTAGAAAGACAGTGAGAGATATGACAGGGCCCTCTCCTCCTTTGATGTGCGCCCCTCCAGATCAATTCCCTCCCCTGGGACACTTGAGGCAATCAGGAGCTGCTGATTGGTCCCTCTCGCTCGCCTGAGCCGTCCTGCCCACTTTCGTCAACTCTGTCACTCTCATCTCTCTCTCTCTCTCTCTCCGTTATATTTTCTCTCGCTCTACCATTGCCTTTATGTCTATCGCTCATCTCTCTCTCTCTGTCTCTCTCTCTCTTTCTCTCTCTCTCTGTCTCTCTCTCTCTGTCTCTCTCTCTCTTTCTCTCTGTCTCTCTCTCTCTCTCTCTCTCTGTCTCTCTCTCTCTGTCTCTCTCTCTCTCTCTCTCTCTCTCTCTCTCTCTCTCTCTCTCTCTCTCAGTCTCCTCTACACTGAAGCAATATTGAACTGAATCAACTTCCTCTATGATGAAAGTAGCAGACCTGAGGGAGTCAGGTGTGTGTGTGTGCGTGTGTGGTCGTAGAGTGAGGGCAGATGGCGGGGCGCTGAGAGCTGACCCGGAAACACAGGGATTAAAGATGCACTCCTATTTCCCATCATGCTCGGCGGCGCCCCGGCCCCAGACTCGAGCTGTGGTAATCGTTCCCTCGTTCACTCACTCCCTATTCCCTATGTAGTGTTCCCCATATAGTGAACGACACAGGGAACGATTTAAAGGTTTTCGGACACTACATGGAACGTCATTGCGTCGGATATTCATGGATCACGTAAACAAACCGAGCACATAAAACGGTCAATAATTTGTCAACAAATATGGTGGGTGTTGAGGCGACAGTTATTTGGCAACCTAGCTTAATGGTTTGCAGACGTTGTAGCTAAATCTGTTGATGGAATATATATATATATATATCAGGGCTCAAAGGTGCGACCATTTTACTCGCATTTGCGACTAAAAATAGTTTTGTGCGATCAGAAAAAATCATTTAGGAGCACACTGTGCGAGTACTGTTTTCAACTATTTCACTCGCATTTTTTGCCTAAAATAAATCCATGCAAATTGAATCAAACTAGAGTCAAAGTTTCGCGCACACCTATAAAAATAAAATAAAAAAGTTGTGGGACTTGTAGTTGTGTAACTACAAGTCCCACAACTTTTTTATTTTATTTTTTATTACATGTCCCACGACTGCAACGTGCAATGTGCAAAAATTGTGTAAGCTTCAAATACTCTTACACAGAGTTTATTAATTTATATTAATTTATTTATTTAATGAATATTCTTTGTAGAAGTGTCATGGCGAGGCATCTTGAGAGAGAGACTAGGCTCCTGTGCGCCATGGACCAATGATATTTAGATAACTGCTTCTCAACTAGCATAGTACAACATCAAACCAACAACATCATAAAATAAACCGTTTACCAGGCAGTTTGGGGACCTTCGCATGCTTCACCTCACTAGTCCTTCACCATGCAGACGTGCACTTGCTAGGCTAGAAATCAATAAAAAGGAAAAGGAATGTGCTAGAAGGTGAATAGGAGGGTGTGTTGTCTCCAACGGTGGAGGGTCTGGGTAGCTGTCACTCAAGCTAACGAGAGTGAACCACTGATGCTCAGCAGTTTGTAATGGGAGCTGACCGGGGGAAGCTAGAGCTGTGGCTATTCAGACCCCCACGTTGACACACACACACACACACACACACACACATACAGTATGCACACGCTCGCGTGCACACAAACACACTACTGTACTCACGCACACTCTTGGGGGAGACAGAGGATATAGTGGTTGGGTGTGATGGTGGGGAGGCCGACTCCATGACAAGTAGGTGGAGTTAGGGTATGGTACAGTGGGTGGTGTGCAAGGTAATATATCAGGTGCGTATAGCAGGTAGTGTTAGAGTATTATAGGTGGTGTTAGAGTATGGTAGGTAGTGTTAGAGTATAGCAGGTAGTGTTAGAGTATAGCAGGTGGTGTTAGAGTATAGCAGGTAGTGTTAGAGTATAGCAGGTAGTGTTAGAGTATAGCAGGTAGTGTTAGAGTATAGCAGGTGGTGTTAGAGTATAGCAGGTAGTGTTAGAGTATAGCAGGTGGTGTTAGAGTATAGCAGGTGGTGTTAGAGTATAGCAGGTGGTGTTAGAGTATAGCAGGTAGTGTTAGAGTATAGCAGGTGGTGTTAGAGTATAGCAGGTGGTGTTAGAGTATAGCAGGTGGTGTTAGAGTATAGCAGGTAGTGTTAGAGTATAGCAGGTGGTGTTAGAGTATAGCAGGTGGTGTTAGAGTATAGCAGGTGGTGTTAGAGTATAGCAGGTAGTGTTAGAGTGTAGCAGGTAGTGTTAGATTATAGCAGGTGGTGTTAGAGTATAGCAGGTGGTGTTAGAGTATAGCAGGTAGTGTTAGAGTATAGCAGGTAGTGTTGGAGTATGCTAGGTGGTGTTAGAGTATAGCAGGTGGTGTTAGAGTATAGCAGGTAGTGTTAGAGTATAGCAGGTAGTGTTAGAGTATAGCAGGCGGTGTTAGAGTATAGCAGGTAGTGTTAGAGTATAGCAGGTAGTGTTAGAGTATAGCAGGTAGTGTTAGAGTATAGCAGGTAGTGTTAGAGTATAGCAGGTGGTGTTAGAGTATAGCAGGTAGTGTTAGAGTATAGCAGGTAGTGTTAGAGTATAGCAGGTGGTGTTAGAGTATGCTAGGTGGTGTTAGAGTATAGCAGGTAGTGTTAGAGTATAGCAGGTAGTGTTAGAGTATAGCAGGTGGTGTTAGAGTATAGCAGGTAGTGTTAAAGTATAGCAGGTGGTGTTAGAGTATAGCAGGTAGTGCTAGAGTATAGCAGGTGGTGTTAGAGTATAGCATGTGGTGTTAGAGTATAGCAGGTAGTGTTAGAGTATAGCAGGTAGTGTTAGAGTATAGCAGGTAGTGTTAGAGTATAGCAGGTAGTGTAAGAGTATAGCAGGTGGTGTTAGAGTATAGCAGGTAGTGTAAGAGTATAGTAGGTGGTGTTAGAGTATGGTAGGTGGTGTTAGAGTATAGCAGGTAGTGTAAGAGTATAGCAGGTAGTGTTAGAGTATAGCAGGTGGTGTTAGAGTATAGCAGGTAGTGTTAGAGTATATCAGGTGGTGTTAGAGTATGGTAGGTAGTGTTAGAGTATAGCAGGTGGTGTAAGAGTATAGCAGGTAGTGTTAGAGTATATCAGGTGGTGTTAGAGTATAGCAGGTAGTGTTAGAGTATATCAGGTGGTGTTAGAGTATGGTAGGTAGTGTTAGAGTATAGCAGGTGGTGTTAGAGTATAGCAGGTAGTGTTAGAGTATAGCAGGTGGTGTTAGAGTATAGCAGGTGGTGTTAGAGTATAGCAGGTAGTGTTAGAGTATAGCAGGTGGTGTTAGAGTATAGCAGGTGGTGTTAGAGTATAGCAGGTAGTGTTAGAGTATAGCAGGTGGTGTTAGAGTATAGCAGGTAGTGTTAGAGTATAGCAGGTGGTGTTAGAGTATAGCAGGTAGTGTTAGAGTATGGTAGGTGGTGTTAGAGTATGGTAGGTGGTGTTAGAGTATAGCAGGTAGTGTTAGAGTATAGCAGGTGGTGTTAGAGTATAGCAGGTAGTGTTAGAGTATAGCAGGTAGTGTTAGAGTATAGCAGGTGGTGTTAGAGTATAGCAGGTAGTGTTAGAGTATAGCAGGTAGTGTTAGAGTATGGTAGGCGGTGTTAGAGTATAGCAGGTAGTGTAAGAGTATAGCAGGTAGTGTTAGAGTATGGTAGGTGGTGTTAGAGTATAGCAGGTAGTGTAAGAGTATAGCAGGTAGTGTTAGAGTATAGCAGGTGGTGTTAGAGTATAGCAGGTAGTGTTAGAGTATATCAGGTGGTGTTAGAGTATAGCAGGTAGTGTTAGAGTATAGCAGGTGGTGTTAGAGTATAGCAGGTAGTGTTAGAGTATATCAGGTGGTGTTAGAGTATAGCAGGTAGTGTTAGAGTATGGTAGGTGGTGTTAGAGTATAGCAGGTAGTGTAAGAGTATAGTAGGTGGTGTTAGAGTATGGTAGGTAGTGTTAGAGTATAGCAGGTGGTGTTAGAGTATAGCAGGTAGTGTTAGAGTATAGCAGGTGGTGTTAGAGTATAGCAGGTAGTGTTAGAGTATATCAGGTGGTGTTAGAGTATGGTAGGTAGTGTTAGAGTATAGCAGGTAGTGTTAGAGTATAGCAGGTGGTGTTAGAGTATAGCAGGTAGTGTTAGAGTATGATAGGTGGTGTTAGAGTATAGCAGGTAGTGTTAGAGTATGGTAGGTAGTGTTAGAGTATGGTAGGTAGTGTTAGAGTATGGTAGGTAGTGTTAGAGTATAGCAGGTGGTGTTAGAGTATAGCAGGTGGTGTTAGAGTATAGCAGGTGGTGTTAGAGTATGGTAGGTAGTGTTAGAGTATAGCAGGTAGTGTTAGAGTATAGCAGGTGGTGTTAGAGTATAGCAGGTGGTGTTAGAGTATAGCAGGTAGTGTTCGAGTATAGCAGGTGGTGTTAGAGTATAGCAGGTAGTGTTAGAGTGTAGCAGGTAGTGTTAGAGTATAGCAGGTGGTGTTAGAGTATAGCAGGTAGTGTTCGAGTATAGCAGGTGGTGTTAGAGTATAGCAGGTAGTGTTAGAGTGTAGCAGGTAGTGTTAGAGTATAGCAGGTGGTGTTAGAGTATAGCAGGTAGTGTTAGAGTATAGCAGGTGGTGTTAGAGTATAGCAGGTAGTGTTAGAGTGTAGCAGGTGGTGTTAGAGTATAGCAGGTAGTGTTAGAGTATGGTAGGTGGTGTTAGAGTATAGCAGGTAGTGTTAGAGTATAGCAGGTAGTGTTAGAGTATGGTAGGTAGTGTAAGAGTATAGCAGGCAGTGTTAGAGTATAGCAGGTAGTGTTAGAGTATAGCAGGCGGTGTTAGAGTATAGCAGGTGGTGTTAGAGTATAGCAGGTAGTGTTAGAGTATAGCAGGTAGTGTTAGAGTATGGTAGGTGGTGTTAGAGTATAGCAGGTAGTGTTAGAGTATAGCAGGTGGTGTTAGAGTATAGCAGGTAGTATTAGAGTATAGCAGGTGGTGTTAGAGTATAGCAGGTGGTGTTAGAGTATAGCAGGTAGTGTTAGAGTATAGCAGGTAGTGTTAGAGTATAGCAGGTGGTGTTAGAGTATAGCAGGTAGTGTTAGAGTATAGCAGGTAGTGTTAGAGTATGGTAGGTAGTGTTAGAGTATAGCAGGTAGTGTTAAGAGTATAGCAGGTAGTGTTAGAGTATAGCAGGCGGTGTTAGAGTATAGCATGTGGTGTTAGAGTATAGCAGGTGGTGTTAGAGTATAGCAGGTGATGTGAGAGTATAGCAGGTAGTGTTAGAGTATAGCAGGTGGTGTTAGAGTATAGCAGGTAGTGTTAGAGTATAGCAGGTAGTGTTAGAGTATGATAGGTGGTGTTAGAGTATAGCAGGTGGTGTTAGAGTATAGCAGGTAGTGTTAGAGTATGGTAGGTAGTGTTAGAGTATGGTAGGTAGTGTTAGAGTATAGCAGGTAGTGTTAGAGTATAGCAGGTAGTGTTAGAGTGTAGCAGGTGGTGTTAGAGTATAGCAGGTAGTGTTAGAGTATGGTAGGTGGTGTTAGAGTATAGCAGGTAGTGTTAGAGTATGGTAGGTAGTGTTAGAGTATAGCAGGCAGTGTTAGAGTATAGCAGGTAGTGTTAGAGTATAGCAGGCGGTGTTAGAGTATAGCAGGTAGTGTTAGAGTATAGCAGGTAGTATTAGAGTATAGCAGGTGGTGTTAGAGTATAGCAGGTGGTGTTAGAGTATAGCAGGTAGTGTTAGAGTATAGCAGGTAGTGTTAGAGTATAGCAGGTGGTGTTAGAGTATAGCAGGTAGTGTTAGAGTATAGCAGGTAGTGTTAGAGTATGGTAGGTAGTGTTAGAGTATAGCAGGTAGTGTTAAGAGTATAGCAGGTAGTGTTAGAGTATAGCAGGCGGTGTTAGAGTATAGCATGTGGTGTTAGAGTATAGCAGGTGGTGTTAGAGTATAGCAGGTGATGTGAGAGTATAGCAGGTAGTGTTAGAGTATAGCAGGTGGTGTTAGAGTATAGCAGGTAGTGTTAGAGTATAGCAGGTAGTGTTAGAGTATGATAGGTGGTGTTAGAGTATAGCAGGTGGTGTTAGAGTATAGCAGGTAGTGTTAGAGTATGGTAGGTAGTGTTAGAGTATGGTAGGTAGTGTTAGAGTATAGCAGGTAGTGTTAGAGTATGATAGGTGGTGTTAGAGTATAGCAGGTGGTGTTAGAGTATAGCAGGTAGTGTTAGAGTATGGTAGGTAGTGTTAGAGTATGGTAGGTAGTGTTAGAGTATAGCAGGTAGTGTTAGAGTATAGCAGGTAGTGTTAGAGTATAGCAGGTAGTGTTAGAGTATAGCAGGTGGTGTTAGAGTATAGCAGGTAGTGTTAGAGTATAGCAGGTGGTGTTAGAGTATGATAGGTAGTGTTAGAGTATAGCAGGTAGTGTTAGAGTATAGCAGGTGGTGTTAGAGTATAGCAGGTAGTGTTAGAGTATAGCAGGTGGTGTTAGAGTATGATAGGTGGTGTTAGAGTATAGCAGGTGGTGTTAGAGTATAGCAGGTAGTGTTAGAGTATAGCAGGTAGTGTTAGAGTATAGCAGGTAGTGTTAGAGTATAGCAGGTCGTGTTAGAGTATAGCAGGTAGTGTTAGAGTATAGCAGGTAGTGTTAGAGTATAGCAGGTAGTGTTAGAGTATAGCAGGTAGTGTTAGAGTATAGCAGGTAGTGTTAGAGTATAGCAGGTAGTGTAAGAGTATAGCAGTTAGTGTTAGAGTATGGTAGGTGGTGTTAGAGTATAGCAGGTGGTGTTAGAGTATGGTAGGTAGTGTTAGAGTATAGCAGGTAGTGTTAGAGTATGGTAGGTGGTGTTAGAGTATAGCAGGTAGTGTTAGAGTATAGCAGGTGGTGTTAGAGTATGGTAGGTGGTGTTAGAGTATAGCAGGTAGTGTTAGAGTATAGCAGGTAGTGTTAGAGTATGGTAGGTGGTGTTAGAGTATAGCAGGTGGTGTTAGAGTATGGTAGGTAGTGTTAGAGTATGGTAGGTAGTGTTAGAGTATAGCAGGTAGTGTTAGAGTATGATAGGTGGTGTTAGAGTATAGCAGGTGGTGTTAGAGTATAGCAGGTGGTGTTAGAGTATAGCAGGTGGTGTTAGAGTATAGCAGGTGGTGTTAGAGTATAGCAGGTGGTGTTAGAGTATAGCAGGTAGTGTTAGAGTATAGCAGGTAGTGTTAGAGTATAGCAGGTGGTGTTAGAGTATAGCAGGTAGTGTTAGAGTATAGCAGGTAGTGTTAGAGTATAGCAGGTGGTGTTAGAGTAGAGCAGGTAGTGTTAGAGTATAGCAGGTAGTGTTAGAGTATAGCAGGTAGTGTTAGAGTATAGCAGGTGGTGTTAGAGTATAGCAGATAGTGTTAGAGTGTAGCAGGTGTGTTAGAGTATAGCAGGTGTGTTAGAGTATAGCAGGTAGTGTTAGAGTGTAGCAGGTGTGTTAGAGTATAGCAGGTGGTGTTAGAGTGTAGCAGGTGTGTTAGAGTATAGCAGGTGGTGTTAGAGTATAGCAGGTAGTGTTAGAGTATGATAGGCAGTGTTAGAGTATAGCAGGTGGTGTTAGAGTATAGCAGGTAGTGTTAGAGTATAGCAGGTAGTGTTAGAGTATAGCAGGTAGTGTTAGAGTATAGCAGGTAGTGTTAGAGTATAGCAGGTAGTGTTAGAGTATAGCAGGTAGTGTTAGAGTATAGCAGGTGGTGTTAGAGTATAGCAGGTAGTGTTAGAGTATAGCAGGTGTGTTAGAGTATAGCAGGTGGTGTTAGAGTATAGCAGGTAGTGTTAGAGTGTAGCAGGTGTGTTAGAGTATAGCAGGTGGTGTTAGAGTGTAGCAGGTAGTGTTAGAGTATAGCAGGTGGTGTTAGAGTATAGCAGGTAGTGTTAGAGTATAGCAGGTAGTGTTAGAGTATAGCAGGTAGTGTTAGAGTATAGCAGGTGGTGTTAGAGTATGGTAGGTGGTGTTAGAGTATAGCAGGTGGTGTTAGAGTATAGCAGGTAGTGTTAGAGTATAGCAGGTAGTGTTAGAGTATAGCAGGTGGTGTTAGAGTATAGCAGGTAGTGTTAGAGTATAGCAGGTAGTGTTAGAGTATGGTAGGTGGTGTTAGAGTATGGTAGGTGATGTTAGAGTATAGCAGGTGGTGTTAGAGTGTAGCAGGTGTGTTAGAGTATGGTCAGTGGAAACGTGGATTGTGGTACGGTCCTGTGAAGACTGTTTTGTATGTAAGATGTACGGATGACCGCCGGAGACGGAGAGAAACATGTTTAAGATGGATGGATGAACGAACTGATTGAAAGGGAAGCAGATGGAGATGAACGATCTCTGGGTTCAGAGAGGACAAGATGTTTTATTAGGAAAAGAATGGAAATAAAGTAGAAAAAAGGAGGGATGATGCAAGTGATGGACGGGAGAGAGAGAGAGAGAGAGAAAGGGAGAGAGAGAGAAAGAGAGAGAGAGAGAGAGAGAGAGAGAGAGAAAGCAAGATGAACCGATCTGGACAGATATGGAGACGCCTATTAGCATTTGAGACATACGTAAACCAAGAGGACAGGAGGAGAGGCGTGATGGATGGGAGGATGGACGGCATGCTACAACGGAGGAGGAGAGGAGGGAGGAGGAGGGAGGAGGAGGGAGGGAGGAGGAGGGATGAGGGCACAGGAGACGGGGATGACGGAGGAATGCAGTCAGTCTGACGGAGACTTCTAGAACGGACACGGTGCAGTGGAGCTGGGGATGGAGGGAGATGATGAGTGGTGGAGGGAGGGAGGGAGGGAGGGAGGGAGGGAGGGAGGGAGGGAGGGAGGGAGGGAGGGAGGGAAGGAAACAGAGAGGTCTAGGTAGGAGGAGGCAGAGGAGGGCAGGAGAGGGTGAATCTGATTTGGACAGGCTGTCACAACAGCTCCTGACCAGGAGGCCTCGGTCTACGCCTGTCTGCTCTGACCCTGCCAGGAAAGAGGAGGGAGGGAGACGGAGGGAGAGATGGAGGGAGGGAGAGACGGAGGGAGAGAGATGGAGGGAGGGAGAGACAGAGGGAGAGAGATGGAGGGAGAGACAGAGGGAGAGAGATGAAGGGAGGGAGAGAGGGAGAGAGATGGAGGGATGGAGAGAGGGAGAGAGATGGAGGGAGGGAGAGACAGAGGGAGAGAGAGACAGAGGGAGAGAGATGGAGGGAGAGAGAGACAGAGGGAGAGAGATGGAGGGAGGGAGAGAGACAGAGGGAGAGAGAGACAGAGGGAGAGAGATGGAGGGAGGGAGAGAGAGGGAGAGAGATGGAGGGAGGGAGAGAGAGGGAGAGAGATGGAGGGATGGAGAGACAGAGGGAGAGAGAGATGGAGGGAGAGAGATGGAGGGAGGGAGAGAGAGGGAGAGAGATGGAGGGATGGAGAGACAGAGGGAGAGAGAGATGGAGGGAGAGAGATGGAGGGAGGGAGAGGCAGAGGGAGAGAGATGGAGGGAGGGAGAGACAGAGGGAGAGATGGAGGGAGGGAGAGAGAGGGAGAGAGATGGAGGGAGGGAGAGAGATGGAGGGAGGGAGAGACAGAGGGAGAGAGATGGAGGGGGGGAGAGAGAGGGAGAGAGATGGAGGGAGGGAGAGGCAGAGGGAGAGAGATGGAGGGAGGGAGAGACAGAGGGAGAGATGGAGGGAGGGAGAGAGAGGGAGAGAGATGGAGGGAGGGAGAGAGATGGAGGGAGGGAGAGACAGAGGGAGAGAGATGGAGGGGGGGAGAGAGAGGGAGAGAGATGGAGGGATGGCGAGAGGAATGGAGGAGTGGGTGTGAAGGAGGCTGGGGGGGAGAAAGAGAGTGATGGAAGAGAGGAAGGAGAGATGGAGGGAGAGGAGAGGAGGAAATGAGTGAGGGCAAGATGGAGGAAGAGTGAGGGAGGAGGGAGGAGCCTCCACAGAGGTCCGGGAGAGTCAGGCGGGTGGAGGTGGAGCGAGACAGCTGCAGGATGCATACACGCACACACACTTACACACACACACGCAGACACACACGCACACACACACATACACAAACGCACACACACACAAATGCAACAACACACACACACATGTACGTGCACACGTACACACACACACGCACACACACACAAACAAACAAACACACACGCATGCACGCACGCACACACACAGTAGGGGGATTTGACAGTCCCGTCTCCAAGGGCGGGCGTTTGGGGGCCAGGCCCCGCCCACTGAATCAGCTGGGACCGCCCTGAACGAAACACGAAACTGCGTTCCGAATCGCCTACTACCCTACTATATAGTATGCCAAAACAGGATGTAGTATGTCCCAATACATAGTATGCCACATGCAGTATGGCAAAAATACCAGGATGTCCTACTACATCCGGTCGTATTTTGCAGTATGCAAGCCAGCAGGCTTTTCTGGCTATTCTGACCCACAATCCTGTGCGCAGCGGAAATGTGCGTCACATGTGCGAGTCGTGACAGCTGTAGACGAATGTCGTGTTATGGACGGCGACGGATGTGGGCAAATTTCAAGGCGCAATGTTATGACAAGGTAGTATGTCCCAATTGGATGCCTACTGCTTGCAAAGTACGTACTTTCTAAGGGCAGCTGTAGTAGGTACTGGTAGTAAGTAGTAGAAGTATGCGATTCGGAACGCAGCCACGTACTAAATCTCTGTGATGACGGAATGACCCCGGGCTATTCTGCATCTGATTGGCTTACCCTGATATACTTTAACCAATCGAACTGACCACTAAAACCTGACCAATCTCAACCAAGGAAGGCACCATATTAGCCAATCCCAGGCAGAGTAGGACAGGTCATTCATTCCGTGCCGCGCGGCCATTTTTGGTGATGTTAATGCCATACTAGTGCAAAAACTAGTAGTGTCGTTTGCTCCTATAAGCCAGGCTAAGCTTGGCTTACCCATATACATCCGAATAAAACTTGATTTGTGCACTTTCTTTCAGTGAAAGAAGGCACGAAAATTTTTAGACTTTCAGACTGTTTTTTACTTAAATGCGTCTTGTATTCTGCCATATCGCTTCATTTTCATCCGTGTTTAGCGTTTTGGTAGTGCTCCGTCGCCCCCTACAGTCCTCATGAAAATACAGTCCACGTTACGGTCCGTTGACACCGGTCTTACTAGCTCGTTATTCACTTAACATTGTAGGCCAGATACAATGATTCTGGCTTACGAAAATCAAGACCAAACGAAAAAAATAGAAAAATCAAATTAGCCCACACATACAAAACCGCGAAAAATGTCGCCATCCGTCGAAATATTTAAAAAAATGCTTAAAAGTGGACGTAGGGTAAGCCAGTTCTCTAATCGGCACTCGAGAGTGTTAACTTTGCTTCCTGGAGCGGTGGGCTAAGGCCTAGAAGGCTAGTAGCCTAAAGACTGATTAGTGAGGGAGTAGGCTATTGAGTGCTGTGCCCTAAGGGGGTGTATTTTATCGTTCTGTCATTCCTCTTCGTGGTGCTTGGCCATTGTTGTCATATAATGGCTCTGTAGTTTATTTAGTGTGTCCCTAAAAGCTGTTTCGGGCTAAATATTGCCCTCTTATTCACTCGCTTTCAAATTATTGGCCTTTGTTGACGTGTTAAAAACATCAGTAGCCAAGGCTACTGTAGTTTTCCTGTATGTTTTTACATATGAATGCCACTGCTCAGCGCCCTTCTGGTGCTGTGAAACCTCCCGTCAGGTCATGCTTTGAAAGCCCACCCCCCAAAAAATTGTGCTTCGCTGGTCCTGACTTAGCCGGTTCTAGGACCCACCAGACGCCAGGGCTTAGTTGTCTTTGTAAAAACATTTGAGTAATTACAATCGTTTTTAACGTGTTTTAACTTTACCAAGACAGTTATCCACCCAGGGTTTAGGTTCTCAGGTCACCCCACCTATCTGGAGAGGAGAGTTGGCTGGTTAAGTGACTCGTCAAATAAGGCTGAAGATGCGAGTTTCATAAGCTGCAATTTTATTTTGGGGGAAAACTTGTTTATTTGTTTGCACAACAGGGATGCCCTTTTACGTGCACCTTGAATCACTTATGATGGACTTGATACGTTTAGGCTAATGTTATTTTTTATTTAAAAAGGTTTTACAAAATGTTTTTGCATATTCTCCATATACAGTAACAGCAATCAACTTATTTTGACAGTTTTGATGAATTCAGACCAGTGAGGAGACATTCCAAAGATATGGTAATGGTAAGGTAGGTATGTAGATAGATAGATAGATAGATAGATAGATAGATAGTTAGATAGTTAGATAGTTAGATAGATAGATTAGATAGACTTATGTCAAAAACACACAGAGGTAGGTGTCGGTGAGAACTTAGAATAACAATGAGAAATGTGATATCCCTCTAAATCTGGCTGAAAAACAACTTAAAACTGTCTTAAAAGCACCCAAACAATTTGTGTGTGCCCCCCCTAACATATCGAACGCCCCCCCCCCCCCCCCCCCCCCCCCCCCCTGTCATTTCGTTCTGGAAACGGGTCTGGGGTTTGATGCCCTGGGGAAATATACAGCAATCTACATGTGTGAAAATGACCACCTCCTACTGGAGGCAAAGCAATTTCCTGTATTGCGTTTGAAAATTGCCTATTCATGAATTCTCATTGGCTCGTCTAATCACCACGTTCGTAGAAATCTGACCCTGAGCGGTATCTTACACTGGTTTAAATAAATGCTAAAATACTGCTAAACCATCAGTTTCATCACGTCTATCTGGTGTTGCTGTAAATATGGATGAATCAATTCTACACCATTTCAACAGGATGCCCTGGAGTGTTCTGGGTGTCCTATATGCACAGCATGCATTATACATCACATTCCTCATCTATTATTGAAAAATGTGTGGTGAAAACATCTAGGAGCTACAGTAATGTGAAGAGGGAACATGAGTACTGTATCTATGGGTAAAATTTGATTTGAATTATCTATTTAAAATAGGGACAGTGCAAATTCATGGGCAAAAATACGAGTGTGATCGTAAATACGCCAGATTTACGCAAGCTGCTAATTTCCATCTGTAGTCCCTCGGCAGGTTGATGTTAACACAAAACACTGAACACAAAACAAAAAACACGCAAAACAAACACAGCAATAAGCTCAACTCATTACCACAGACAACACATACGACAGGCAGCTGTGATGTGTGTGTGTGTTTACGTAAAAAAAATTCTTACAACAATTTTCTTGTATAAATGTAATTGAAAATGGTACTTTAAAGCATATTGTGAGGAAATGATGTGTGTGAAAGCGTCATGCAAAACACGGTACAGTTTGCATAATGTGACAGTTGTATTCAGTCAGCCCCATCTGTGTTCTAACATCTCCCGAAGCGTCTTCAAATGTTCTAATAGCCTCACGCGACGGGAATGTTTTGAAGACGACTCGACGTGTCTGAAAAATACTGGCAGAAAAGCGTCTCGATATCGCAAATTGGGCAGTAGTCAAATTCCGCTGCCTCATCGGGCTCCGGTTTTGAAGAGCAACGGTTGAAAACACTGACAAGCTGTCAGATCCCTAAAAGCCAGTTCCTATTCTGTGGTCCCCCCCCCCCCAAAAAAAGAAACCCTGTCAGAGCTAGCAACGCTCCAAATCCTCCCAGAACATCAGGGTTCTCAATGTGACTCGACAACGAAAACCTTTGATTTACCGTTTATTGAAAAAAAAAACGCTAAAAGTCCCCGTCGTTTAGAGGTTTGGATTTTCACAGAACCGCTACGCGTTCACCTCCGAGTCTCCTGTATTCAGCTTTGAGTCTTATTCTAATTCCTGAGGCGTTTCCATAGCGCTATAGTTTCTCTCCCCCTCTATCAGCCTAATTACCCAGCTGGTTGGTCGGGTCTAACGAGCAAAGAGAGAGAGGGAGATCAGAAATGAAGAGAGAGAGGGAGGAAAGGAGACGTAATGACGAGAAGGGTCAGGCCAGGTAAACGGAGTGGTGGAGAGAGGGAGGAAGGGAGAGAGAGAGAGGGAGAGAGAGATAGAGAGGGAGATAGAGGGAGAGAGAGAGGAAGGGAGAGAGGGAGAGAGAGAGAGAGAGAGAGAGAGGGAGATAGAGGGAGAGAGAGAGGGAGGAAGGGAGAGAGAGAGAGAGAGAGAGAGAGAGAGAGATAGAGAGGGAGATAGAGGGAGAGAGAGAGGGAGATAGAGAGAGAGATAGAGAGAGATAGAGAGGGAGAGAGAGAGGGAGGGACCGGAGGAAAGAAGGAAGGAGTAATTCACGGGTGAGCGAACAACGGCGGGGGGATAGACAGCGTGAGAAGACGTGTGCCGGGTTCTACAGCTGAACAAACCACAGGCTGATCATTACAAATAAAAACGCATGGAAATCAATTCTCTGTTGTTATCCTACTCTCTCCGATGTGCAAGCGAGCCTCGTGCATTGTGCAACGTTGTTCATTTCATCCATGCATCCTAATGATGGTGTTGTATATTATGATCTGTCGCTGGCTGTAGACGCAGCAAGTCTTAGCTGTGAGTCTTAGCTGTGTGTCTTAGGTGTGAGTCTTAGCTGCGTGTCTTAGCTGTGTCTTAGCTGTGTGTCTTAGCTGCGTGTCTTAGCTGTGTGTCTTAGCTGTGTGTCTTAGCTGTGTGTCTTAGCTGCGTGTCTTAGCTGTGAGTCTTAGCTGTGTCTTAGCTGTGTGTCTTAGCTGTGTGTCTTAGCTGCGTGTCTTAGCTGTGAGTCTTAGCTGTGTGTCTTAGGTGTGTGTCTTAGCTGTGTGTCTTAGCTGCGTGTCTTAGCTGTGTGTCTTATCTGTGTGTCTTAGGTGTGTGTCTTAGCTGTGTGTCTTAGCTGTGTGTCTTAGCTGTGTCTTAGCTGTGTGTCTTAGCTGTGTGTCTTATCTGTGTGTCTTAGCTGTGTGTCTTATCTGTGTGTCTTAGCTGTGTCTTAGCTGTGTGTCTTAGCTGTGTGTCTTAGCTGTGTGTCTTAGCTGTGTCTTAGCTGTGTGTCTTAGCTGTGTGTCTTAGCTGTGTGTCTTAGCTGTGTGTCTTAGTTGTGTCTTAGCTGTGTGTCTTAGCTGTGTGTCTTAGCTGTGTCTTAGCTGTGTGTCTTAGCTGTGTCTTAGCTGTGTGTCTTAGCTGTGTGTCTTAGCTGTGTCTTAGCTGTGTGTCTTAGCTGTGTGTCTTAGCTGTGTGTCTTAGCTGTGTCTTAGCTGTGTGTCTTAGCTGTGTGTCTTAGCTGTGTGTCTTAGCTGTGTCTTAGCTGTGTCTTAGCTGTGTGTCTTAGCTGTGTGTCTTAGCTGTGTGTCTTAGCTGCGTGTCTTAGCTGTGTCTTAGCTGTGTCTTAGCTGCGTGTCTTAGCTGCGTGTCTTAGCTGTGTGTCTTAGCTGTGTGTCTTAGCTGCGTGTCTTAGCTGTGTGTCTTAGCTGCGTGTCTTAGCTGTGTGTCTTGGCTGTGTGTCTGCAGGTCTGGCCTGAGGAGTCTGGCTGTCCTACAGACAGAGATGGAGACAGATGTCCCCAGATGTCCCCAGAGCTGCAGGCAGAAATGGATTAGGGAGCCACTACTTTGTCTCAATGGACGAGAGTGAGCACGCACACACACACACACACGCATAGTAAACACACACACGCACACACACGCACGCACAGTAAACACACACACACGCACACACACGCACGCACAGTAAACACACACACACACACACACACACACACACACACACATGCAAGCACGCACAGTAAAGACACACACACACACACACACACACGCGCACAGTAAACACACACACACGCACACACACGCACGCACAGTAAACACACACACACACACACGCACGCACAGTAAACACACACACACACACACACACGCACGCACGCACAGTAAACACACACACACGCACGCACGCATAGTAAACACACGCACACACACACGCACGCAGAGTAAACACACACACACGCACGCACAGTAAACACACACACACACACGCACGCACAGTAAACACACACACACGCACACACACGCACGCACAGTAAACACACACACACACACACGCACGCACAATAAACACACACACACACACACATACGCACGCACAGTAAACACACACTGTGCCACTGTCACCCCGCAGTGAGAGGCCTTCTCTACGACTAGAGTGATTGTTGTTCTACCAAAATTGGGATTCACAGCAGTGTAAATATGAAGTCATTCACAAGTCATTCACAACAGTATTTGAATTATAGTGATTGCTTTGAGCACATAGCCTACGTTGTCCACATGGTTATTTATGAGAATAAACAAATAAAGGAATCATTTATGAGAATAAATAAATACAATCATCATTTATTTGAATAAATAACTGAATCAATTGTTAAGTGTTGACAGATCCATTGGTTCTGATCAATTGGTTGATTTGGACTGTGCAACATATTTGAGGGGTTATTAACACAGTACACACACACACACACACACACACACACACACACACACAGACCAGACGCAGTACACACACACACACACACACACACACACAGACCAGACGCAGTACACACACACACACACACACACACACACACACACACACACAGACCAGACGCAGTACACACACACACACACACACACACACACACACACACAGACCAGACACAGTACACACACACACACACACACACACACACACACACACACAGTACACACACACACACACACACACAGACCAGACACAGTACACACACACACAGACCAGTACACACACACACACGCACACACACAAAGACCAGAGACAAATGCACACACATACACAGACACACAGACTAAACACAATCGCACACAGACACACAGACCAAACACACACACACACACACTGGTGAAACTGACTGCCACAAACGCATCCCACTACCCACTGGAGAAACTCATCTCAACCAATCACACTCTCCCTGGGCGTGGCTGATCGGTGGCGGGTGCGTTAGTTAGACAGATGGGCGCCGGGGGATGGAAGAGATGTATGTGTGCTCCCTAGACACTCTGATTCAATCAGCCATGGTACTGAGTGACTCTTCAGCTCTTCCCTTCATCATCACTTATTAAACAGCCTCGGCCTTCGAAGAGAGTCAGAGAGAATATCTATGACATGTATTGATGATATAATATAACTGATATAAATGGGCAGTGCAGTCCGAGGGAAGCAAACACAACACAATCACCCTGTGACCGTAGTTACCCTGTGACCGTAGTTACCCTGTTACCGTAGTTACACTGGGTGCATTAAAGTGGTTGAACGTGACACATGCCAGTTATCTTTAGGTGACATAGAACGGAATATGAATTTTGTTATTCAGTCATTTTTAAGTAATATAATACTGCTTTTAATATGCCCAAATTTCCCCCTCTACGAGTTCACCTCGTTTTGTCGGCGTGTCAAGAGAACTGCCAGTCAATATGATTGACAGTTTCGTAACCATGGCTACTGACACGCTCGCGACAGCACTTTTTATTTATTTATTGCAAACTCCAAACTGTTTTTTTCCCCACTAAATAATGGACAACACATGATAAATTACATTACAAGATCACCAGATGTTCATCACAGGAGGATACTAAAAGCGTTAATAAAACCACAACAATAAAAACAATAATAAACACAGAGACCTGACAAAAGGTATGTGGGAGGGGGTACCCTGTAGACTTACACACACACACATATGCACACACACACACACATGCACACGTACACACACACACACACCTGACTGAGTGGAAACCAACCATGGCTGATTATAACAAGCGTTTATTAGTTCTGTAGGCGCTCCTCCCCAATTCTCTCCACACCGGTAATATTTCCTTGTGTAATCATGCAGCTGCACACACACACTGTACCTACTCAACCACAGCTAGCAGTGTGTGTGTGTGTGTGTGTGTGTGTGCATGCATGTGTGTGTGCGTGCGCCCTTATGCTCCTGTACACCCTGGACGCCTCGCTCGTAATTCAGGGCGTAATTTGCATCGAGGGGAGGAAGGGTGTGTGCGCGAGCTTGTGTGTGTGTGTGTGTGTGCTAACACGTTTTGGACAGAGATAAGTGGCGTGCTACAGCTGACCGCCCCACGGCAGAGCGTCAACGTGGAAGAGACCGGTGGAGGG
>NW_028176682.1:5000-10000 GCF_949987555.1 Borostomias antarcticus
ACCCATATCTAACCCATATCTAACCCTACCCTACGTTCATGTCTTTACCGAACCCATATCTAACCCATATCTAACCCATATCTAACCCATATCTAACCCTACCCTACGTTCATGTCTTTACCTAACCCATATCTAACCCATATCTAACCCATATCTAACCCTACCCTACGTTCATGTCTTTACCTAACCCATATTTAACCCATATCTAACCCATATCTAACCCTACCCTACGTTCATGTCTTTACCTAACCCATATCTAACCCATATCTAACCCATATCTAACCCATATCTAACCCATATCTAACCCTACCCTACGCTCATGTCTTTACCTAACCCATATCTAACCCAGATCTAACCCATATCTAACCCTACCCTACGTTGCCCATACACACAGACGCAGCCATGACGCGCCGAGAGCAGTCACACACACAGATCAAGTCCTTGCGCGAGTGTGGAGGTGTGTGGGGGATGAATGTCTCAAGTGGAGGTGTGTGGGGAATGAATGTCTCAAGTGGAGGTGTGTGGGGGATGGATGTCTCAAGTGGAGGTGTGTGGGGGATGAATGTCTCAAGTGGAGGTGTGTGGGGGATGAATGTCTCAAGTGGAGGTGTGTGGGGGATGGATGTCTCAAGTGGAGGTGTGTGGGGGATGGATGTATCAAGTGGAGGTGCGTGGGGGATGGATGTCTCAAGTAGAGGTGTGTGGGGGATGGATGTCTCAAGTGGAGGTGCGTGGGGGATGAATGTCTCAAGTGGAGGTGCGAGGGGGATGGATGTCTCAAGTGGAGGTGTGAGGGGGATGGATGTCTCAAGTGGAGGTGCGAGGGGGATGGATGTATCAAGTGGAGGTGCGAGGGGGATGGATGTATCAAGTGGAGGTGTGTGGGGGATGGATGTCTCAAGTGGAGGTGTGTGGGGGATGAATGTCTCAAGTGGAGGTGTGTGGGGGATGGATGTCTCAAGTGGAGGTGCGAGGGGGATGGATGTATCAAGTGGAGGTGCGAGGGGGATGAATGTCTCAAGTGGAGGTGTGTGGGGGATGGATGTCTCAAGTAGAGGTGCGTGGGGGATGGATGTATCAAGTGGAGGTGTGAGGGGGATGGATGTATCAAGTAGAGGTGTGTGGGGGATGAATGTCTCAAGTGGAGGTGTGTGGGGGATGGATGTCTCAAGTGGAGGTGTGTGGGGGATGGATGTCTCAAGTGGAGGTGCGAGGGGGATGGATGTCTCAAGTGGAGGTGTGTGGGGGATGGATGTCTCAAGTGGAGGTGTGTGGGGGATGGATGTCTCAAGTGGAGGTGTGTGGGGGATGGATGTCTCAAGTGGAGGTGTGTTGGGGATGAATGTCTCAAGTGGAGGTGTGAGGGGGATGGATGTCTCAAGTGGAGGTGTGTGGGGGATGGATGTCTCAAGTGGAGGTGCGAGGGGGATGGATGTCTCAAGTGGAGGTGTGTGGGGGATGGATGTCTCAAGTGGAGGTGCGAGGGGGATGGATGTCTCAAGTGGAGGTGTGTGGGGGATGGATGTCTCAAGTGGAGGTGTGTGGGGGATGGATGTCTCAAGTGGAGGTGCGTGGGGGATGAATGTCTCAAGTGGAGGTGTGAGGGGGATGGATGTCTCAAGTGGAGGTGTGTGGGGGATGGATGTCTCAAGTGGAGGTGCGAGGGGGATGGATGTCTCAAGTGGAGGTGTGTGGGGGATGGATGTCTCAAGTGGAGGTGCGAGGGGGATGGATGTCTCAAGTGGAGGTGTGTGGGGGATGGATGTCTCAAGTGGAGGTGCGAGGGGGATGGATGTCTCAAGTGGAGGTGTGTGGGGGATGGATGTCTCAAGTGGAGGTGTGAGGGGGATGGATGTCTCAAGTGGAGGTGCGAGGGGGATGGATGTATCAAGTGGAGGTGCGAGGGGGATGGATGTATCAAGTGGAGGTGTGTGGGGGATGGATGTCTCAAGTGGAGGTGTGTGGGGGATGAATGTCTCAAGTGGAGGTGTGTGGGGGATGGATGTCTCAAGTGGAGGTGCGAGGGGGATGGATGTATCAAGTGGAGGTGCGAGGGGGATGAATGTCTCAAGTGGAGGTGTGTGGGGGATGGATGTCTCAAGTAGAGGTGCGTGGGGGATGGATGTATCAAGTGGAGGTGTGAGGGGGATGGATGTATCAAGTAGAGGTGTGTGGGGGATGAATGTCTCAAGTGGAGGTGTGTGGGGGATGGATGTCTCAAGTGGAGGTGTGTGGGGGATGGATGTCTCAAGTGGAGGTGCGAGGGGGATGGATGTCTCAAGTGGAGGTGTGTGGGGGATGGATGTCTCAAGTGGAGGTGTGTGGGGGATGGATGTCTCAAGTGGAGGTGTGTGGGGGATGGATGTCTCAAGTGGAGGTGTGTTGGGGATGAATGTCTCAAGTGGAGGTGTGAGGGGGATGGATGTCTCAAGTGGAGGTGTGTGGGGGATGGATGTCTCAAGTGGAGGTGCGAGGGGGATGGATGTCTCAAGTGGAGGTGTGTGGGGGATGGATGTCTCAAGTGGAGGTGCGAGGGGGATGGATGTCTCAAGTGGAGGTGTGTGGGGGATGGATGTCTCAAGTGGAGGTGTGTGGGGGATGGATGTCTCAAGTGGAGGTGCGTGGGGGATGAATGTCTCAAGTGGAGGTGTGAGGGGGATGGATGTCTCAAGTGGAGGTGTGTGGGGGATGGATGTCTCAAGTGGAGGTGCGAGGGGGATGGATGTCTCAAGTGGAGGTGTGTGGGGGATGGATGTCTCAAGTGGAGGTGCGAGGGGGATGGATGTCTCAAGTGGAGGTGTGTGGGGGATGGATGTCTCAAGTGGAGGTGCGAGGGGGATGGATGTCTCAAGTGGAGGTGTGTGGGGGATGGATGTCTCAAGTGGAGGTGTGAGGGGGATGGATGTCTCAAGTGGAGGTGCGAGGGGGATGGATGTATCAAGTGGAGGTGTGAGGGGGATGGATGTCTCAAGTGGAGGTGTGTGGGGGATGGATGTCTCAAGTGGAGGTGTGTTGGGGATGGATGTCTCAAGTGGAGGTGTGTGGGGGATGGATGTCTCAAGTGGAGGTGCGAGGGGGATGGATGTCTCAAGTGGAGGTGTGAGGGGGATGGATGTCTCAAGTGGAGGTGTGTGGGGGATGGATGTCTCAAGTGGAGGTGCGAGGGGGATGGATGTCTCAAGTGGAGGTGTGTGGGGGATGGATGTCTCAAGTGGAGGTGTGAGGGGGATGGATGTCTCAAGTGGAGGTGTGTTGGGGATGAATGTCTCAAGTGGAGGTGCGAGGGGGATGGATGTCTCAAGTGGAGGTGCGAGGGGGATGAATGTCTCGAGCCTTCGGCTTCCAGGTGCTGGCTGCCGACAGGAGCAGTGATGGAGGTCATGTTAACATTGGAGTCGGCGAGAGTGCGCTCGCTAAAGTGCTTCTATTAATTAGGGCTCAAACGGCGCCGCGGGGTTACGGCGAGGCACGGAAACACCCGGGAAGAGAGACGCGGCGAGCACAGGCCCAGCACATTTCTCTAAGCTCCTGTTTACATTCGCCCATTTGATCCAGCGTCTTCGACCTGGAGGCGCAGTTTCTTCGTCCGTCGTTAAGAGCCAGTCACACAGCTTTGATTACAAAACATGTCAGTCTGGCTCTGTGACTTAATTAATTTGGCCGGGGCGCTCCGTGAGGCTCCGCACTAGCTCGTTGATTCAGCTGTCAACTCCAGCGCTCCGAAACCCCGCAGGCCACGGCACACCCACAGTAGCGCCCGGCGCCACGACGCGCAGGTGTGTGTGTTTCTGCGTGTGTGAGGAAGCGAGCGTGTGTGTGAGGAAGCGAGCGTGTGTGTGTGTGAAGACGTGAGCGAACGCACGTGTGTGTACGTGTGTGTGAAGACGAGAGTGATTGTGAAGAGGGAGGAGAGTGGTTTTTTTGTCCCAGTTGAAGTGTAGTGTGTGTTTAGTTGATCCAGACTGGATTGGTTGTGTATGCAAGTGGGTTTGTTTGACAACAAGACGTGAGGAAACAAGACGTGAGGAAACAAGACGTGAGGGCACGCGTGTGAGAACATGCGAACGTGTGTTTGTGTGTGTGTGTGAAGATGCGAGTGCGTGTATGTGTGAAAACACGAGTATGTGTGTTTTACGTGTGTGTGTGTATGTGTGTATGTGTGTGTGTGAGTGTGGATGCAAGCGTCTGTGTGTGAAGCGCGAGCTGTGTGAGAGACGATGCACGTATGCGTGTGCGTGTGTGTGTGCGTGTGCGTGTGCAAATCAGGAAGTGCGCTGCTGCTGCAGCCTGTGTGTCTCAGCCAGCCTGCAGCCGGGCTGGACCAGACCCAGAGACCTGATCAGACCCAGACCCAGACCCAGACCCAGACCCAGAGACCTGATCAGACCCAGACCCAGACCCAGAGACCTGATCAGACCCAGACCCAGAGACCTGGTCAGACCCAGACCCAGAGACCTGATCAGACCCAGACCCAGACCCAGAGACCTGATCAGACCCAGACCCAGACCCAGAGACCTGATCAGACCCAGACCCAGAGACCTGATCAGACCCAGACCCAGAGACCTGATCAGACCCAGACCCAGAGACCTGGTCAGACCCAGACCCAGACCCAGACCCAGACCCAGAGACCTGGTCAGACCCAGACCCAGAGACCTGATCAGACCCAGACCCAGACCCAGAGACCTGATCAGACCCAGACCCAGACCCAGAGACCTGGTCAGACCCAGACCCAGAGACCTGATCAGACCCAGACCCAGACCCAGAGACCTGATCAGACCCAGACCCAGAGACCTGGTCAGACCCAGACCCAGAGACCTGATCAGACCCAGACCCAGAGACCTGATCAGACCCAGACCCAGACCCAGAGACCTGGTCAGACCCAGACCCAGAGACCTGATCAGACCCAGACCCAGACCCAGAGACCTGATCAGACCCAGACCCAGAGACCTGATCAGACCCAGACCCAGACCCAGAGACCTGATCAGACCCAGACCCAGAGA
>NW_028176681.1:0-36583 GCF_949987555.1 Borostomias antarcticus
CCCAACTATGCTACTATCAAACCAATTTGCTAGCTACTGTCCATCCCAACTATGCTACTATCAAACCAATGTGCTAGCTACTGTCCATCCCAACTATGCTACTATCAAACCAATGTGCTAGCTACTGTCCATCCCAACTATGGTACTATCAAACCTATGTGCTAGCTACTGTCCATCCCAACTATGCTACTATCAAACCAATGTGCTAGCTACTGTCCATCCCAACTATGCTACTATCAAACCAATGTGCTAGCTACTGTCCATCCCAACTATGCCAACAAACCTATGTGCTAGCTACTGTCCATCCCAACTATGCTACTATCAAACCAATGTGCTAGCTACTGTCCATCCCAACTATGCTACTATCAAACCAATGTGCTAGCTACTGTCCATCCCAACTATGCCAACAAACCTATGTGCTAGCTACTGTCCATCCCAACTATGCCAACAAACCTATGTGCTAGCTACTGTCCATCCCAACTATGCTACTATCAAACCAATGTGCTAGCTACTGTCCATCCCAACTATGCTACTATCAAACCAATGTGCTAGCTACTGTCCATCCCAACTATGCCAACAAACCTATGTGCTAGCTACTGTCCATCCCAACTATGCTACTATCAAACCAATGTGCTAGCTACTGTCCATCCCAAGTATGCAACTATCAAACCAATGTGCTAGCTACTGTACATCCCAACTATGCTACTATCAAACCAATGTGCTAGCTACTGTCCATCCCAACTATGGTACTATCAAACCTATGTGCTAGCTACTGTCCATCCCAACTATGCTACTATCAAACCTATGTGCTAGCTACTGTCCATCCCAACTATGCTACTATCAAACCAATGTGCTAGCTACTGTCCATCCCAACTATGCTACTATCAAACCAATTTGCTAGCTACTGTCCATCCCAACTATGCTACTATCAAACCAATGTGCTAGCTACTGTCCATCCCAACTATGCTACTATCAAACCAATGTGCTAGCTACTGTCCATCCCAACTATGCTACTATCAAACCAATGTGCTAGCTACTGTCCATCCCAACTATGCTACTATCAAACCAATGTGCTAGCTACTGTCCATCCCAACTATGCTACTATCAAACCAATGTGCTAGCTACTGTCCATCCCAACTATGCCAACAAACCTATGTGCTAGCTACTGTCCATCCCAACTATGCTACTATCAAACCAATGTGCTAGCTACTGTCCATCCCAACTATGCTACTATCAAACCAATGTGCTAGCTACTGTCCATCCCAACTATGCCAACAAACCTATGTACTAGCTACTGTCCATCCCAACTATGCTACTATCAAACCAATGTGCTAGCTACTGTCCATCCCAAGTATGCAACTATCAAACCAATGTGCTAGCTACTGTACATCCCAACTATGCTACTATCAAACCAATGTGCTAGCTACTGTCCATCCCAACTATGCTACTATCAAACCTATGTGCTAGCTACTGTCCATCCCAACTATGCTACTATCAAACCAATGTGCTAGCTACTGTCCATCCCAACTATGCTACTATCAAACCAATTTGCTAGCTACTGTCCATCCCAACTATGCTACTATCAAACCAATGTGCTAGCTACTGTCCATCCCAACTATGCTACTTTCAAACCAATGTGCTAGCTACTGTCCATCCCAACTATGCTACTATCAAACCAATGTGCTAGCTACTGTCCATCCCAACTATGCTACTATCAAACCAATGTGCTAGCTACTGTCCATCCCAACTATGCTACTATCAAACCAATGTGCTAGCTACTGTCCATCCCAACTATGCCAACAAACCTATGTGCTAGCTACTGTCCATCCCAACTATGCTACTATCAAACCAATGTGCTAGCTACTGTCCATCCCAAGTATGCAACTATCAAACCAATGTGCTAGCTACTGTACATCCCAACTATGCTACTATCAAACCAATGTGCTAGCTACTGTCCATCCCAACTATGGTACTATCAAACCTATGTGCTAGCTACTGTCCATCCCAACTATGCTACTATAAAACCTATGTGCTAGCTACTGTCCATCCCAACTATGCTACTATCAAACCAATGTGCTAGCTACTGTCCATCCCAACTATGCTACTATCAAACTAATTTGCTAGCTACTGTCCATCCCAACTATGCTACTATCAAACCAATGTGCTAGCTACTGTCCATCCCAACTATGCTACTATCAAACCAATGTGCTAGCTACTGTCCATCCCAACTATGGTACTATCAAACCTATGTGCTAGCTACTGTCCATCCCAACTATGCTACTATCAAACCAATGTGCTAGCTACTGTCCATCCCAACTATGCTACTATCAAACCAATGTGCTAGCTACTGTCCATCCCAACTATGCCAACAAACCTATGTGCTAGCTACTGTCCATCCCAACTATGCTACTATCAAACCAATGTGCTAGCTACTGTCCATCCCAACTATGCTACTATCAAACCAATGTGCTAGCTACTGTCCATCCCAACTATGCCAACAAACCTATGTGCTAGCTACTGTCCATCCCAACTATGCCAACAAACCTATGTGCTAGCTACTGTCCATCCCAACTATGCTACTATCAAACCAATGTGCTAGCTACTGTCCATCCCAACTCTGCTACTATCAAACCAATGTGCTAGCTACTGTCCATCCCAACTATGCCAACAAACCTATGTGCTAGCTACTGTCCATCCCAACTATGCTACTATCAAACCAATGTGCTAGCTACTGTCCATCCCAAGTATGCAACTATCAAACCAATGTGCTAGCTACTGTACATCCCAACTATGCTACTATCAAACCAATGTGCTAGCTACTGTCCATCCCAACTATGGTACTATCAAACCTATGTGCTAGCTACTGTCCATCCCAACTATGCTACTATCAAACCTATGTGCTAGCTACTGTCCATCCCAACTATGCTACTATCAAACCAATGTGCTAGCTACTGTCCATCCCAACTATGCTACTATCAAACCAATTTGCTAGCTACTGTCCATCCCAACTATGCTACTATCAAACCAATGTGCTAGCTACTGTCCATCCCAACTATGCTACTATCAAACCAATGTGCTAGCTACTGTCCATCCCAACTATGCTACTATCAAACCAATGTGCTAGCTACTGTCCATCCCAACTATGCTACTATCAAACCAATGTGCTAGCTACTGTCCATCCCAACTATGCTACTATCAAACCTATGTGCTAGCTACTGTCCATCCCAACTATGCTACTATCAAACCAATTTGCTAGCTACTGTCCATCCCAACTATGCTACTATCAAACCAATGTGCTAGCTACTGTCCATCCCAACTATGCTACTATCAAACCAATGTGCTAGCTACTGTCCATCCCAACTATGCTACTATCAAACCAATGTGCTAGCTACTGTCCATCCCAACTATGCCAACAAACCTATGTGCTAGCTACTGTCCATCCCAACTATGCTACTATCAAACCAATGTGCTAGCTACTGTCCATCCCAAGTATGCAACTATCAAACCAATGTGCTAGCTACTGTACATCCCAACTATGCTACTATCAAACCAATGTGCTAGCTACTGTCCATCCCAACTATGCTACTATCAAACCAATGTGCTAGCTACTGTCCATCCCAACTATGCTACTATCAAACCAATGTGCTAGCTACTGTCCATCCCAACTATGCTACTATCAAACCAATGTGCTAGCTACTGTCCATCCCAACTATGCTACTATCAAACCAATGTGCCAGCTACTGTCCATCCCAACTATGCCAACAAACCTATGTGCTAGCTACTGTCCATCCCAACTATGCTACTATCAAACCAATGTGCTAGCTACTGTCCATCCCAACTATGCTACTATCAAACCAATGTGCTAGCTACTGTCCATCTCAACTATGCCAACAAACCTATGTGCTAGCTACTGTCCATCCCAACTATGCTACTATCAAACCAATGTGCTAGCTACTGTCCATCCCAACTATGCTACTATCAAACCAATGTGCTAGCTACTGTCCATCCCAACTATGCCAACAAACCTATGTGCTAGCTACTGTCCATCCCAACTATGCTACTATCAAACCAATGTGCTAGCTACTGTCCATCCCAAGTATGCAACTATCAAACCAATGTGCTAGCTACTGTACATCCCAACTATGCTACTATCAAACCAATGTGCTAGCTACTGTCCATCCCAACTATGGGACTATCAAACCTATGTGCTAGCTACTGTCCATCCCAACTATGCTACTATCAAACCTATGTGCTAGCTACTGTCCATCCCAACTATGCTACTATCAAACCAATGTGCTAGCTACTGTCCATCCCAACTATGCTACTATCAAACCAATTTGCTAGCTACTGTCCATCCCAACTATGCTACTATCAAACCAATGTGCTAGCTACTGTCCATCCCAACTATGCTACTATCAAACCAATGTGCTAGCTACTGTCCATCCCAACTATGCTACTATCAAACCAATGTGCTAGCTACTGTCCATCCCAACTATGCTACTATCAAACCAATGTGCTAGCTACTGTCCATCCCAACTATGGTACTATCAAACCTATGTGCTAGCTACTGTCCATCCCAACTATGCTACTATCAAACCAATGTGCTAGCTACTGTCCATCCCAACTATGCTACTATCAAACCAATGTGCTAGCTACTGTCCATCCCAACTATGCCAACAAACCTATGTGCTAGCTACTGTCCATCCCAACTATGCTACTATCAAACCAATGTGCTAGCTACTGTCCATCCCAACTATGCTACTATCAAACCAATGTGCTAGCTACTGTCCATCCCAACTATGCCAACAAACCTATGTGCTAGCTACTGTCCATCCCAACTATGCCAACAAACCTATGTGCTAGCTACTGTCCATCCCAACTATGCTACTATCAAACCAATGTGCTAGCTACTGTCCATCCCAACTATGCTACTATCAAACCAATGTGCTAGCTACTGTCCATCCCAACTATGCCAACAAACCTATGTGCTAGCTACTGTCCATCCCAACTATGCTACTATCAAACCAATGTGCTAGCTACTGTCCATCCCAAGTATGCAACTATCAAACCAATGTGCTAGCTACTGTACATCCCAACTATGCTACTATCAAACCAATGTGCTAGCTACTGTCCATCCCAACTATGGTACTATCAAACCTATGTGCTAGCTACTGTCCATCCCAACTATGCTACTATCAAACCTATGTGCTAGCTACTGTTCATCCCAACTATGCTACTATCAAACCAATGTGCTAGCTACTGTCCATCCCAACTATGCTACTATCAAACCAATTTGCTAGCTACTGTCCATCCCAACTATGCTACTATCAAACCAATGTGCTAGCTACTGTCCATCCCAACTATGCTACTATCAAACCAATGTGCTAGCTACTGTCCATCCCAACTATGCTACTATCAAACCAATGTGCTAGCTACTGTCCATCCCAACTATGGTACTATCACACCTATGTGCTAGCTACTGTCCATCCCAACTATGCTACTATCAAACCAATGTGCTAGCTACTGTCCATCCCAACTATGCCAACAAACCTATGTGCTAGCTACTGTCCATCCCAACTATGCTACTATCAAACCAATGTGCTAGCTACTGTCCATCCCAAGTATGCAATTATCAAACCAATGTGCTAGCTACTGTACATCCCAACTATGCTACTATCAAACCAATGTGCTAGCTACTGTCCATCCCAACTATGGTACTATCAAACCTATGTGCTAGCTACTGTCCATCCCAACTATGCTACTATCAAACCTATGTGCTAGCTACTGTCCATCCCAACTATGCTACTATCAAACCAATGTGCTAGCTACTGTCCATCCCAACTATGCTACTATCAAACCAATTTGCTAGCTACTGTCCATCCCAACTATGCTACTATCAAACCAATGTGCTAGCTACTGTCCATCCCAACTATGCTACTATCAAACCAATGTGCTAGCTACTGTCCATCCCAACTATGCTACTATCAAACCAATGTGCTAGCTACTGTCCATCCCAACTATGCCAACAAACCTATGTGCTAGCTACTGTCCATCCCAACTATGCTACTATCAAACCAATGTGCTAGCTACTGTCCATCCCAAGTATGCAACTATCAAACCAATGTGCTAGCTACTGTACATCCCAACTATGCTACTATCAAACCAATGTGCTAGCTACTGTCCATCCCAACTATGCTACTATCAAACCAATGTGCTAGCTACTGTCCATCCCAACTATGCTACTATCAAACCAATGTGCTAGCTACTGTCCATCCCAACTATGCTACTATCAAACCAATGTGCTAGCTACTGTCCATCCCAACTATGCTACTATCAAACCAATGTGCCAGCTACTGTCCATCCCAACTATGCCAACAAACCTATGTGCTAGCTACTGTCCATCCCAACTATGCTACTATCAAACCAATGTGCTAGCTACTGTCCATCCCAACTATGCTACTATCAAACCAATGTGCTAGCTACTGTCCATCTCAACTATGCCAACAAACCTATGTGCTAGCTACTGTCCATCCCAACTATGCTACTATCAAACCAATGTGCTAGCTACTGTCCATCCCAACTATGCTACTATCAAACCAATGTGCTAGCTACTGTCCATCCCAACTATGCCAACAAACCTATGTGCTAGCTACTGTCCATCCCAACTATGCTACTATCAAACCAATGTGCTAGCTACTGTCCATCCCAAGTATGCAACTATCAAACCAATGTGCTAGCTACTGTACATCCCAACTATGCTACTATCAAACCAATGTGCTAGCTACTGTCCATCCCAACTATGGTACTATCAAACCTATGTGCTAGCTACTGTCCATCCCAACTATGCTACTATCAAACCTATGTGCTAGCTACTGTCCATCCCAACTATGCTACTATCAAACCAATGTGCTAGCTACTGTCTATCCCAACTATGCTACTATCAAACCAATTTGCTAGCTACTGTCCATCCCAACTATGCTACTATCAAACCAATGTGCTAGCTACTGTCCATCCCAACTATGCTACTATCAAACCAATGTGCTAGCTACTGTCCATCCCAACTATGCTACTATCAAACCAATGTGCTAGCTACTGTCCATCCCAACTATGCCAACAAACCTATGTGCTAGCTACTGTCCATCCCAACTATGCCAACAAACCTATGTGCTAGCTACTGTCCATCCCAACTATGCTACTATCAAACCAATGTGCTAGCTACTGTCCATCCCAACTATGCTACTATCAAACCAATGTGCCAGCTACTGTCCATCCCAACTATGCCAACAAACCTATGTGCTAGCTACTGTCCATCCCAACTATGCTACTATCAAACCAATGTGCTAGCTACTGTCCATCCCAACTATGCTACTATCAAACCAATGTGCTAGCTACTGTCCATCTCAACTATGCCAACAAACCTATGTGCTAGCTACTGTCCATCCCAACTATGCTACTATCAAACCAATGTGCTAGCTACTGTCCATCCCAACTATGCTACTATCAAACCAATGTGCTAGCTACTGTCCATCCCAACTATGCTACTATCAAACCAATGTGCTAGCTACTGTCCATCCCAAGTATGCAACTATCAAACCAATGTGCTAGCTACTGTACATCCCAACTATGCTACTATCAAACCAATGTGCTAGCTACTGTCCATCCCAACTATGGTACTATCAAACCTATGTGCTAGCTACTGTCCATCCCAACTATGCTACTATCAAACCTATGTGCTAGCTACTGTCCATCCCAACTATGCTACTATCAAACCAATGTGCTAGCTACTGTCCATCCCAACTATGCTACTATCAAACCAATTTGCTAGCTACTGTCCATCCCAACTATGCTACTATCAAACCAATGTGCTAGCTACTGTCCATCCCAACTATGCTACTATCAAACCAATGTGCTAGCTACTGTCCATCCCAACTATGCTACTATCAAACCAATGTGCTAGCTACTGTCCATCCCAACTATGCTACTATCAAACCAATGTGCTAGCTACTGTCCATCCCAACTATGCCAACAAACCTATGTGCTAGCTACTGTCCATCCCAACTATGCTACTATCAAACCAATGTGCTAGCTACTGTCCATCCCAACTATGCTACTATCAAACCAATGTGCTAGCTACTGTCCATCCCAACTATGCCAACAAACCTATGTGCTAGCTACTGTCCATCCCAACTATGCTACTATCAAACCAATGTGCTAGCTACTGTCCATCCCAAGTATGCAACTATCAAACCAATGTGCTAGCTACTGTACATCCCAACTATGCTACTATCAAACCAATGTGCTAGCTACTGTCCATCCCAACTATGGTACTATCAAACCTATGTGCTAGCTACTGTCCATCCCAACTATGCTACTATCAAACCTATGTGCTAGCTACTGTCCATCCCAACTATGCTACTATCAAACCAATGTGCTAGCTACTGTCCATCCCAACTATGCTACTATCAAACCAATTTGCTAGCTACTGTCCATCCCAACTATGCTACTATCAAACCAATGTGCTAGCTACTGTCCATCCCAACTATGCTACTATCAAACCAATGTGCTAGCTACTGTCCATCCCAACTATGCTACTATCAAACCAATGTGCTAGCTACTGTCCATCCCAACTATGCTACTATCAAACCAATGTGCTAGCTACTGTCCATCCCAACTATGCTACTATCAAACCAATGTGCTAGCTACTGTCCATCCCAACTATGCTACTATCAAACCAATGTGCTAGCTACTGTCCATCCCAACTATGCTACTATCAAACCAATGTGCTAGCTACTGTCCATCCCAACTATGCTACTATCAAACCAATGTGCCAGCTACTGTCCATCCCAACTATGCCAACAAACCTATGTGCTAGCTACTGTCCATCCCAACTATGCTACTATCAAACCAATGTGCTAGCTACTGTCCATCCCAACTATGCTACTATCAAACCAATGTGCTAGCTACTGTCCATCTCAACTATGCCAACAAACCTATGTGCTAGCTACTGTCCATCCCAACTATGCTACTATCAAACCAATGTGCTAGCTACTGTCCATCCCAACTATGCTACTATCAAACCAATGTGCTAGCTACTGTCCATCCCAACTATGCCAACAAACCTATGTGCTAGCTACTGTCCATCCCAACTATGCTACTATCAAACCAATGTGCTAGCTACTGTCCATCCCAACTATGCTACTATCAAACCAATGTGCTAGCTACTGTCCATACCAACTATGCTACTATCAAACCAATGTGCTAGCTACTGTCCATACCAACTATGCTACTATCAAACCAATGTGCTAGCTACTGTCCATCCCAACTATGCTACTATCAAACCAATGTGCTAGCTACTGTACATCCCAACTATGCTATCAAACCAATGTGCTAGCTACTGTACATCCCAACTATACTACTGTCAAACCAATGTGCTAGCTACTATACATCCCAACTATGCTACTATCAAACCAATGTGCTAGCTACTGTACATCCCAACTATGCTACTATCAAACCAATGTGCTAGCTACTGTCCATCCCAACTATGCTACTATCAAACCTATGTGCTAGCTACTGTCCATCCCAACTATGCTACTATCAAACCAATGTGCTAGCTACTGTCCATCCCAACTATGCTACTATCAAACCAATTTGCTAGCTACTGTCCATCCCAACTATGCTACTATCAAACCAATGTGCTAGCTACTGTCCATCCCAACTATGCTACTTTCAAACCAATGTGCTAGCTACTGTCCATCCCAACTATGCTACTATCAAACCAATGTGCTAGCTACTGTCCATCCCAACTATGCTACTATCAAACCAATGTGCTAGCTACTGTCCATCCCAACTATGCTACTATCAAACCAATGTGCTAGCTACTGTCCATCCCAACTATGCCAACAAACCTATGTGCTAGCTACTGTCCATCCCAACTATGCTACTATCAAACCAATGTGCTAGCTACTGTCCATCCCAAGTATGCAACTATCAAACCAATGTGCTAGCTACTGTACATCCCAACTATGCTACTATCAAACCAATGTGCTAGCTACTGTCCATCCCAACTATGGTACTATCAAACCTATGTGCTAGCTACTGTCCATCCCAACTATGCTACTATCAAACCTATGTGCTAGCTACTGTCCATCCCAACTATGCTACTATCAAACCAATGTGCTAGCTACTGTCCATCCCAACTATGCTACTATCAAACCAATTTGCTAGCTACTGTCCATCCCAACTATGCTACTATCAAACCAATGTGCTAGCTACTGTCCATCCCAACTATGCTACTATCAAACCAATGTGCTAGCTACTGTCCATCCCAACTATGGTACTATCAAACCTATGTGCTAGCTACTGTCCATCCCAACTATGCTACTATCAAACCAATGTGCTAGCTACTGTCCATCCCAACTATGCTACTATCAAACCAATGTGCTAGCTACTGTCCATCCCAACTATGCCAACAAACCTATGTGCTAGCTACTGTCCATCCCAACTATGCTACTATCAAACCAATGTGCTAGCTACTGTCCATCCCAACTATGCTACTATCAAACCAATGTGCTAGCTACTGTCCATCCCAACTATGCCAACAAACCTATGTGCTAGCTACTGTCCATCCCAACTATGCCAACAAACCTATGTGCTAGCTACTGTCCATCCCAACTATGCTACTATCAAACCAATGTGCTAGCTACTGTCCATCCCAACTATGCTACTATCAAACCAATGTGCTAGCTACTGTCCATCCCAACTATGCCAACAAACCTATGTGCTAGCTACTGTCCATCCCAACTATGCTACTATCAAACCAATGTGCTAGCTACTGTCCATCCCAAGTATGCAACTATCAAACCAATGTGCTAGCTACTGTACATCCCAACTATGCTACTATCAAACCAATGTGCTAGCTACTGTCCATCCCAACTATGGTACTATCAAACCTATGTGCTAGCTACTGTCCATCCCAACTATGCTACTATCAAACCTATGTGCTAGCTACTGTCCATCCCAACTATGCTACTATCAAACCAATGTGCTAGCTACTGTCCATCCCAACTATGCTACTATCAAACCAATTTGCTAGCTACTGTCCATCCCAACTATGCTACTATCAAACCAATGTGCTAGCTACTGTCCATCCCAACTATGCTACTATCAAACCAATGTGCTAGCTACTGTCCATCCCAACTATGCTACTATCAAACCAATGTGCTAGCTACTGTCCATCCCAACTATGCTACTATCAAACCAATGTGCTAGCTACTGTCCATCCCAACTATGCTACTATCAAACCAATGTGCTAGCTACTGTCCATCCCAACTATGCCAACAAACCTATGTGCTAGCTACTGTCCATCCCAACTATGCTACTATCAAACCAATGTGCTAGCTACTGTCCATCCCAACTATGCTACTATCAAACCAATGTGCTAGCTACTGTCCATCCCAACTATGCCAACAAACCTATGTACTAGCTACTGTCCATCCCAACTATGCTACTATCAAACCAATGTGCTAGCTACTGTCCATCCCAAGTATGCAACTATCAAACCAATGTGCTAGCTACTGTACATCCCAACTATGCTACTATCAAACCAATGTGCTAGCTACTGTCCATCCCAACTATGCTACTATCAAACCTATGTGCTAGCTACTGTCCATCCCAACTATGCTACTATCAAACCAATGTGCTAGCTACTGTCCATCCCAACTATGCTACTATCAAACCAATTTGCTAGCTACTGTCCATCCCAACTATGCTACTATCAAACCAATGTGCTAGCTACTGTCCATCCCAACTATGCTACTTTCAAACCAATGTGCTAGCTACTGTCCATCCCAACTATGCTACTATCAAACCAATGTGCTAGCTACTGTCCATCCCAACTATGCTACTATCAAACCAATGTGCTAGCTACTGTCCATCCCAACTATGCTACTATCAAACCAATGTGCTAGCTACTGTCCATCCCAACTATGCCAACAAACCTATGTGCTAGCTACTGTCCATCCCAACTATGCTACTATCAAACCAATGTGCTAGCTACTGTCCATCCCAAGTATGCAACTATCAAACCAATGTGCTAGCTACTGTACATCCCAACTATGCTACTATCAAACCAATGTGCTAGCTACTGTCCATCCCAACTATGGTACTATCAAACCTATGTGCTAGCTACTGTCCATCCCAACTATGCTACTATAAAACCTATGTGCTAGCTACTGTCCATCCCAACTATGCTACTATCAAACCAATGTGCTAGCTACTGTCCATCCCAACTATGCTACTATCAAACTAATTTGCTAGCTACTGTCCATCCCAACTATGCTACTATCAAACCAATGTGCTAGCTACTGTCCATCCCAACTATGCTACTATCAAACCAATGTGCTAGCTACTGTCCATCCCAACTATGGTACTATCAAACCTATGTGCTAGCTACTGTCCATCCCAACTATGCTACTATCAAACCAATGTGCTAGCTACTGTCCATCCCAACTATGCTACTATCAAACCAATGTGCTAGCTACTGTCCATCCCAACTATGCCAACAAACCTATGTGCTAGCTACTGTCCATCCCAACTATGCTACTATCAAACCAATGTGCTAGCTACTGTCCATCCCAACTATGCTACTATCAAACCAATGTGCTAGCTACTGTCCATCCCAACTATGCCAACAAACCTATGTGCTAGCTACTGTCCATCCCAACTATGCCAACAAACCTATGTGCTAGCTACTGTCCATCCCAACTATGCTACTATCAAACCAATGTGCTAGCTACTGTCCATCCCAACTCTGCTACTATCAAACCAATGTGCTAGCTACTGTCCATCCCAACTATGCCAACAAACCTATGTGCTAGCTACTGTCCATCCCAACTATGCTACTATCAAACCAATGTGCTAGCTACTGTCCATCCCAAGTATGCAACTATCAAACCAATGTGCTAGCTACTGTACATCCCAACTATGCTACTATCAAACCAATGTGCTAGCTACTGTCCATCCCAACTATGGTACTATCAAACCTATGTGCTAGCTACTGTCCATCCCAACTATGCTACTATCAAACCTATGTGCTAGCTACTGTCCATCCCAACTATGCTACTATCAAACCAATGTGCTAGCTACTGTCCATCCCAACTATGCTACTATCAAACCAATTTGCTAGCTACTGTCCATCCCAACTATGCTACTATCAAACCAATGTGCTAGCTACTGTCCATCCCAACTATGCTACTATCAAACCAATGTGCTAGCTACTGTCCATCCCAACTATGCTACTATCAAACCAATGTGCTAGCTACTGTCCATCCCAACTATGCTACTATCAAACCAATGTGCTAGCTACTGTCCATCCCAACTATGCTACTATCAAACCAATGTGCTAGCTACTGTCCATCCCAACTATGCCAACAAACCTATGTGCTAGCTACTGTCCATCCCAACTATGCTACTATCAAACCAATGTGCTAGCTACTGTCCATCCCAACTATGCTACTATCAAACCAATGTGCTAGCTACTGTCCATCCCAACTATGCCAACAAACCTATGTGCTAGCTACTGTCCATCCCAACTATGCTACTATCAAACCAATGTGCTAGCTACTGTCCATCCCAAGTATGCAACTATCAAACCAATGTGCTAGCTACTGTACATCCCAACTATGCTACTATCAAACCAATGTGCTAGCTACTGTCCATCCCAACTATGGTACTATCAAACCTATGTGCTAGCTACTGTCCATCCCAACTATGCTACTATCAAACCTATGTGCTAGCTACTGTCCATCCCAACTATGCTACTATCAAACCAATGTGCTAGCTACTGTCCATCCCAACTATGCTACTATCAAACCAATGTGCTAGCTACTGTCCATCCCAACTATGCTACTATCAAACCAATGTGCTAGCTACTGTCCATCCCAACTATGCTACTATCAAACCAATGTGCTAGCTACTGTCCATCCCAACTATGGTACTATCAAACCTATGTGCTAGCTACTGTCCATCCCAACTATGCTACTATCAAACCAATGTGCTAGCTACTGTCCATCCCAACTATGCTACTATCAAACCAATGTGCTAGCTACTGTCCATCCCAACTATGCCAACAAACCTATGTGCTAGCTACTGTCCATCCCAACTATGCTACTATCAAACCAATGTGCTAGCTACTGTCCATCCCAACTATGCTACTATCAAACCAATGTGCTAGCTACTGTCCATCCCAACTATGCCAACAAACCTATGTGCTAGCTACTGTCCATCCCAACTATGCCAACAAACCTATGTGCTAGCTACTGTCCATCCCAACTATGCTACTATCAAACCAATGTGCTAGCTACTGTCCATCCCAACTATGCTACTATCAAACCAATGTGCTAGCTACTGTCCATCCCAACTATGCCAACAAACCTATGTGCTAGCTACTGTCCATCCCAACTATGCTACTATCAAACCAATGTGCTAGCTACTGTCCATCCCAAGTATGCAACTATCAAACCAATGTGCTAGCTACTGTACATCCCAACTATGCTACTATCAAACCAATGTGCTAGCTTCTGTCCATCCCAACTATGGTACTATCAAACCTATGTGCTAGCTACTGTCCATCCCAACTATGCTACTATCAAACCTATGTGCTAGCTACTGTCCATCCCAACTATGCTACTATCAAACCAATGTGCTAGCTACTGTCCATCCCAACTATGCTACTATCAAACCAATTTGCTAGCTACTGTCCATCCCAACTATGCTACTATCAAACCAATGTGCTAGCTACTGTCCATCCCAACTATGCTACTATCAAACCAATGTGCTAGCTACTGTCCATCCCAACTATGCTACTATCAAACCAATGTGCTAGCTACTGTCCATCCCAACTATGCTACTATCAAACCAATGTGCTAGCTACTGTCCATCCCAACTATGCTACTATCAAACCAATGTGCTAGCTACTGTCCATCCCAACTATGCCAACAAACCTATGTGCTAGCTACTGTCCATCCCAACTATGCTACTATCAAACCAATGTGCTAGCTACTGTCCATCCCAACTATGCTACTATCAAACCAATGTGCTAGCTACTGTCCATCCCAACTATGCCAACAAACCTATGTGCTAGCTACTGTCCATCCCAACTATGCTACTATCAAACCAATGTGCTAGCTACTGTCCATCCCAAGTATGCAACTATCAAACCAATGTGCTAGCTACTGTACATCCCAACTATGCTACTATCAAACCAATGTGCTAGCTACTGTCCATCCCAACTATGGTACTATCAAACCTATGTGCTAGCTACTGTCCATCCCAACTATGCTACTATCAAACCTATGTGCTAGCTACTGTCCATCCCAACTATGCTACTATCAAACCAATGTGCTAGCTACTGTCCATCCCAACTATGCTACTATCAAACCAATTTGCTAGCTACTGTCCATCCCAACTATGCTACTATCAAACCAATGTGCTAGCTACTGTCCATCCCAACTATGCTACTATCAAACCAATGTGCTAGCTACTGTCCATCCCAACTATGCTACTATCAAACCAATGTGCTAGCTACTGTCCATCCCAACTATGCTACTATCAAACCAATGTGCTAGCTACTGTCCATCCCAACTATGCTACTATCAAACCAATGTGCTAGCTACTGTCCATCCCAACTATGCTACTATCAAACCAATGTGCTAGCTACTGTCCATCCCAACTATGCTACTATCAAACCAATGTGCTAGCTACTGTCCATCCCAACTATGCTACTATCAAACCAATGTGCCAGCTACTGTCCATCCCAACTATGCCAACAAACCTATGTGCTAGCTACTGTCCATCCCAACTATGCTACTATCAAACCAATGTGCTAGCTACTGTCCATCCCAACTATGCTACTATCAAACCAATGTGCTAGCTACTGTCCATCTCAACTATGCCAACAAACCTATGTGCTAGCTACTGTCCATCCCAACTATGCTACTATCAAACCAATGTGCTAGCTACTGTCCATCCCAACTATGCTACTATCAAACCAATGTGCTAGCTACTGTCCATCCCAACTATGCCAACAAACCTATGTGCTAGCTACTGTCCATCCCAACTATGCTACTATCAAACCAATGTGCTAGCTACTGTCCATCCCAACTATGCTACTATCAAACCAATGTGCTAGCTACTGTCCATACCAACTATGCTACTATCAAACCAATGTGCTAGCTACTGTCCATACCAACTATGCTACTATCAAACCAATGTGCTAGCTACTGTCCATCCCAACTATGCTACTATCAAACCAATGTGCTAGCTACTGTACATCCCAACTATGCTATCAAACCAATGTGCTAGCTACTGTACATCCCAACTATACTACTGTCAAACCAATGTGCTAGCTACTATACATCCCAACTATGCTACTATCAAACCAATGTGCTAGCTACTGTACATCCCAACTATGCTACTATCAAACCAATGTGCTAGCTACTGTCCATCCCAACTATGCTACTATCAAACCTATGTGCTAGCTACTGTCCATCCCAACTATGCTACTATCAAACCAATGTGCTAGCTACTGTCCATCCCAACTATGCTACTATCAAACCAATTTGCTAGCTACTGTCCATCCCAACTATGCTACTATCAAACCAATGTGCTAGCTACTGTCCATCCCAACTATGCTACTTTCAAACCAATGTGCTAGCTACTGTCCATCCCAACTATGCTACTATCAAACCAATGTGCTAGCTACTGTCCATCCCAACTATGCTACTATCAAACCAATGTGCTAGCTACTGTCCATCCCAACTATGCTACTATCAAACCAATGTGCTAGCTACTGTCCATCCCAACTATGCCAACAAACCTGTGTGCTAGCTACTGTCCATCCCAACTATGCTACTATCAAACCAATGTGCTAGCTACTGTCCATCCCAAGTATGCAACTATCAAACCAATGTGCTAGCTACTGTACATCCCAACTATGCTACTATCAAACCAATGTGCTAGCTACTGTCCATCCCAACTATGCTACTATCAAACCAATTTGCTAGCTACTGTCCATCCCAACTATGCTACTATCAAACCAATGTGCTAGCTACTGTCCATCCCAACTATGCTACTATCAAACCAATGTGCTAGCTACTGTCCATCCCAACTATGCTACTATCAAACCAATGTGCTAGCTACTGTCCATCCCAACTATGCTACTATCAAACCAATGTGCTAGCTACTGTCCATCCCAACTATGCTACTATCAAACCAATGTGCTAGCTACTGTCCATCCCAACTATGCCAACAAACCTATGTGCTAGCTACTGTCCTTCCCAACTATGCTACTATCAAACCAATGTGCTAGCTACTGTCCATCCCAACTATGCTACTATCAAACCAATGTGCTAGCTACTGTCCATCCCAACTATGCCAACAAACCTATGTGCTAGCTACTGTCCATCCCAACTATGCTACTATCAAACCAATGTGCTAGCTACTGTCCATCCCAAGTATGCAACTATCAAACCAATGTGCTAGCTACTGTACATCCCAACTATGCTACTATCAAACCAATGTGCTAGCTACTGTCCATCCCAACTATGGTACTATCAAACCTATGTGCTAGCTACTGTCCATCCCAACTATGCTACTATCAAACCTATGTGCTAGCTACTGTCCATCCCAACTATGCTACTATCAAACCAATGTGCTAGCTACTGTCCATCCCAACTATGCTACTATCAAACCAATTTGCTAGCTACTGTCCATCCCAACTATGCTACTATCAAACCAATGTGCTAGCTACTGTCCATCCCAACTATGCTACTATCAAACCAATGTGCTAGCTACTGTCCATCCCAACTATGCTACTATCAAACCAATGTGCTAGCTACTGTCCATCCCAACTATGCTACTATCAAACCAATGTGCTAGCTACTGTCCATCCCAACTATGCTACTATCAAACCAATGTGCTAGCTACTGTCCATCCCAACTATGCTACTATCAAACCAATGTGCTAGCTACTGTCCATCCCAACTATGCTACTATCAAACCAATGTGCTAGCTACTGTCCATCCCAACTATGCTACTATCAAACCAATGTGCCAGCTACTGTCCATCCCAACTATGCCAACAAACCTATGTGCTAGCTACTGTCCATCCCAACTATGCTACTATCAAACCAATGTGCTAGCTACTGTCCATCCCAACTATGCTACTATCAAACCAATGTGCTAGCTACTGTCCATCCCAACTATGCCAACAAACCTATGTGCTAGCTACTGTCCATCCCAACTATGCTACTATCAAACCAATGTGCTAGCTACTGTCCATCCCAACTATGCTACTATCAAACCAATGTGCTAGCTACTGTCCATCCCAACTATGCCAACAAACCTATGTGCTAGCTACTGTCCATCCCAACTATGCTACTATCAAACCAATGTGCTAGCTACTGTCCATCCCAACTATGCTACTATCAAACCAATGTGCTAGCTACTGTCCATACCAACTATGCTACTATCAAACCAATGTGCTAGCTACTGTCCATACCAACTATGCTACTATCAAACCAATGTGCTAGCTACTGTCCATCCCAACTATGCTACTATCAAACCAATGTGCTAGCTACTGTCCATCCCAACTATGCTACTATCAAACCAATGTGCTAGCTACTGTACATCCCAACTATGCTATCAAACCAATGTGCTAGCTACTGTACATCCCAACTATACTACTGTCAAACCAATGTGCTAGCTACTATACATCCCAACTATGCTACTATCAAACCAATGTGCTAGCTACTGTACATCCCAACTATGCTACTATCAAACCAATGTGCTAGCTACTGTCCATCCCAACTATGCTACTATCAAACCTATGTGCTAGCTACTGTCCATCCCAACTATGCTACTATCAAACCAATGTGCTAGCTACTGTCCATCCCAACTATGCTACTATCAAACCAATTTGCTAGCTACTGTCCATCCCAACTATGCTACTATCAAACCAATGTGCTAGCTACTGTCCATCCCAACTATGCTACTTTCAAACCAATGTGCTAGCTACTGTCCATCCCAACTATGCTACTATCAAACCAATGTGCTAGCTACTGTCCATCCCAACTATGCTACTATCAAACCAATGTGCTAGCTACTGTCCATCCCAACTATGCTACTATCAAACCAATGTGCTAGCTACTGTCCATCCCAACTATGCTACTATCAAACCAATGTGCTAGCTACTGTCCATCCCAACTATGCTACTATCAAACCAATGTGCTAGCTACTGTCCATCCCAACTATGCCAACAAACCTATGTGCTAGCTACTGTCCATCCCAACTATGCTACTATCAAACCAATGTGCTAGCTACTGTCCATCCCAACTATGCTACTATCAAACCAATGTGCTAGCTACTGTCCATCCCAACTATGCCAACAAACCTATGTGCTAGCTACTGTCCATCCCAACTATGCCAACAAACCTATGTGCTAGCTACTGTCCATCCCAACTATGCTACTATCAAACCAATGTGCTAGCTACTGTCCATCCCAACTATGCTACTATCAAACCAATGTGCTAGCTACTGTCCATCCCAACTATGCCAACAAACCTATGTGCTAGCTACTGTCCATCCCAACTATGCTACTATCAAACCAATGTGCTAGCTACTGTCCATCCCAAGTATGCAACTATCAAACCAATGTGCTAGCTACTGTACATCCCAACTATGCTACTATCAAACCAATGTGCTAGCTACTGTCCATCCCAACTATGGTACTATCAAACCTATGTGCTAGCTACTGTCCATCCCAACTATGCTACTATCAAACCTATGTGCTAGCTACTGTCCATCCCAACTATGCTACTATCAAACCAATGTGCTAGCTACTGTCCATCCCAACTATGCTACTATCAAACCAATTTGCTAGCTACTGTCCATCCCAACTATGCTACTATCAAACCAATGTGCTAGCTACTGTCCATCCCAACTATGCTACTATCAAACCAATGTGCTAGCTACTGTCCATCCCAACTATGCTACTATCAAACCAATGTGCTAGCTACTGTCCATCCCAACTATGCTACTATCAAACCAATGTGCTAGCTACTGTCCATCCCGACTATGCTACTATCAAACCAATGTGCTAGCTACTGTCCATCCCGACTATGCTACTATCAAACCAATGTGCTAGCTACTGTCCATCCCAACTATGCTACTATCAAACCAATGTGCTAGCTACTGTCCATCCCAACTATGCTACTATCAAACCAATGTGCTAGCTACTGTTTATCCCAACTATGCTACTATCAAACCAATGTGCTAGCTACTGTCCATCCCAACTATGCTACTATCAAACCTATGTGCTAGCTACTGTCCATCCCAACTATGCTACTATCAAACCAATGTGCTAGCTACTGTCCATCCCAACTATGCTACTATCAAACCAATTTGCTAGCTACTGTCCATCCCAACTATGCTACTATCAAACCAATGTGCTAGCTACTGTCCATCCCAACTATGCTACTTTCAAACCAATGTGCTAGCTACTGTCCATCCCAACTATGCTACTATCAACCCAATGTTCTAGCTACTGTCCATCCCAACTATGCTACTATCAAACCAATGTGCTAGCTACTGTCCATCCCAACTATGCTACTATCAAACCAATGTGCTAGCTACTGTCCATCCCAACTATGCTACTATCAAACCAATGTGCCAGCTACTGTCCATCCCAACTATGCCAACAAACCTATGTGCTAGCTACTGTCCATCCCAACTATGCTACTATCAAACCAATGTGCTAGCAACTGTCCATCCCAACTATGCTACTATCAAACCAATGTGCTAGCTACTGTCCATCCCAACTATGCCAACAAACCTATGTGCTAGCTACTGTCCATCCCAACTATGCTACTATCAAACCAATGTGCTAGCTACTGTCCATCCCAACTATGCTACTATCAAACCAATGTGCTAGCTACTGTCCATCCCAACTATGCCAACAAACCTATGTGCTAGCTACTGTCCATCCCAACTATGCTACTATCAAACCAATGTGCTAGCTACTGTCCATCCCAACTATGCTACTATCAAACCAATGTGCTAGCTACTGTCCATCCCAACTATGCTACTATCAAACCAATGTGCTAGCTACTGTCCATCCCAACTATGCTACTAGCAAACCAATGTGCTAGCTACTGTCCATCCCAACTATGCTACTATCAAACCAATGTGCTAGCTACTGTCCATCCCAACTATGCTACTATCAAACCAATGTGCTAGCTACTGTCCATCCCAACTATGCTACTATCAAACCAATGTGCTAGCTACTGTCCATCCCAACTATGCTACTATCAAACCAATGTGCTAGCTACTGTCCATCCCAACTATGCTACTATCAAACCAATGTGCTAGCTACTGTCCATCCCAACTATGCTACTATCAAACCAATGTGCTAGCTACTGTCCATCCCAACTATGCCAACAAACCAATGTGCTAGCTACTGTCCATCCCAACTATGCTACTATCAAACCAATGTGCTAGCTACTGTCCATCCCAACTATGCTACTATCAAACCAATGTGCTAGCTACTGTCCATCCCAACTATGCCAACAAACCTATGTGCTAGCTACTGTCCATCCCAACTATGCCAACAAACCTATGTGCTAGCTACTGTCCATCCCAACTATGCTACTATCAAACCAATGTGCTAGCTACTGTCCATCCCAACTATGCTACTATCAAACCAATGTGCTAGCTACTGTCCATCCCAACTATGCCAACAAACCTATGTGCTAGCTACTGTCCATCCCAACTATGCTACTATCAAACCAATGTGCTAGCTTCTGTCCATCCCAAGTATGCAACTATCAAACCAATGTGCTAGCTACTGTACATCCCAACTATGCTACTATCAAACCAATGTGCTAGCTACTGTCCATCCCAACTATGGTACTATCAAACCTATGTGCTAGCTACTGTCCATCCCAACTATGCTACTATCAAACCTATGTGCTAGCTACTGTCCATCCCAACTATGCTACTATCAAACCAATGTGCTAGCTACTGTCCATCCCAACTATGCTACTATCAAACCAATTTGCTAGCTACTGTCCATCCCAACTATGCTACTATCAAACCAATGTGCTAGCTACTGTCCATCCCAACTATGCTACTATCAAACCAATGTGCTAGCTACTGTCCATCCCAACTATGCTACTATCAAACCAATGTGCTAGCTACTGTCCATCCCAACTATGCTACTATCAAACCAATGTGCTAGCTACTGTCCATCCCGACTATGCTACTATCAAACCAATGTGCTAGCTACTGTCCATCCCGACTATGCTACTATCAAACCAATGTGCTAGCTACTGTCCATCCCAACTATGCTACTATCAAACCAATGTGCTAGCTACTGTCCATCCCAACTATGCTACTATCAAACCAATGTGCTAGCTACTGTCCATCCCAACTATGCTACTATCAAACCAATGTGCTAGCTACTGTCCATCCCAACTATGCTACTATCAAACCTATGTGCTAGCTACTGTCCATCCCAACTATGCTACTATCAAACCAATGTGCTAGCTACTGTCCATCCCAACTATGCTACTATCAAACCAATTTGCTAGCTACTGTCCATCCCAACTATGCTACTATCAAACCAATGTGCTAGCTACTGTCCATCCCAACTATGCTACTTTCAAACCAATGTGCTAGCTACTGTCCATCCCAACAATGCTACTATCAACCCAATGTTCTAGCTACTGTCCATCCCAACTATGCTACTATCAAACCAATGTGCTAGCTACTGTCCATCCCAACTATGCTACTATCAAACCAATGTGCTAGCTACTGTCCATCCCAACTATGCTACTATCAAACCAATGTGCCAACTACTGTCCATCCCAACTATGCCAACAAACCTATGTGCTAGCTACTGTCCATCCCAACTATGCTACTATCAAACCAATGTGCTAGCTACTGTCCATCCCAACTATGCTACTATCAAACCAATGTGCTAGCTACTGTCCATCCCAACTATGCCAACAAACCTATGTGCTAGCTACTGTCCATCCCAACTATGCTACTATCAAACCAATGTGCTAGCTACTGTCCATCCCAACTATGCTACTATCAAACCAATGTGCTAGCTACTGTCCATCCCAACTATGCCAACAAACCTATGTGCTAGCTACTGTCCATCCCAACTATGCCAACAAACCTATGTGCTAGCTACTGTCCATCCCAACTATGCTACTATCAAACCAATGTGCTAGCTACTGTCCATCCCAACTATGCTACTATCAAACCAATGTGCTAGCTACTGTCCATCCCAACTATGCCAACAAACCTATGTGCTAGCTACTGTCCATCCCAACTATGCTACTATCAAACCAATGTGCTAGCTACTGTCCATCCCAAGTATGCAACTATCAAACCAATGTGCTAGCTACTGTACATCCCAACTATGCTACTATCAAACCAATGTGCTAGCTACTGTCCATCCCAACTATGGTACTATCAAACCTATGTGCTAGCTACTGTCCATCCCAACTATGCTACTATCAAACCTATGTGCTAGCTACTGTCCATCCCAACTATGCTACTATCAAACCAATGTGCTAGCTACTGTCCATCCCAACTATGCTACTATCAAACCAATTTGCTAGCTACTGTCCATCCCAACTATGCTACTATCAAACCAATGTGCTAGCTACTGTCCATCCCAACTATGCTACTATCAAACCAATGTGCTAGCTACTGTCCATCCCAACTATGCTACTATCAAACCAATGTGCTAGCTACTGTCCATCCCAACTATGCTACTATCAAACCAATGTGCTAGCTACTGTCCATCCCGACTATGCTACTATCAAACCAATGTGCTAGCTACTGTCCATCCCGACTATGCTACTATCAAACCAATGTGCTAGCTACTGTCCATCCCAACTATGCTACTATCAAACCAATGTGCTAGCTACTGTCCATCCCAACTATGCTACTATCAAACCAATGTGCTAGCTACTGTTTATCCCAACTATGCTACTATCAAACCAATGTGCTAGCTACTGTCCATCCCAACTATGCTACTATCAAACCTATGTGCTAGCTACTGTCCATCCCAACTATGCTACTATCAAACCAATGTGCTAGCTACTGTCCATCCCAACTATGCTACTATCAAACCAATTTGCTAGCTACTGTCCATCCCAACTATGCTACTATCAAACCAATGTGCTAGCTACTGTCCATCCCAACTATGCTACTTTCAAACCAATGTGCTAGCTACTGTCCATCCCAACTATGCTACTATCAACCCAATGTTCTAGCTACTGTCCATCCCAACTATGCTACTATCAAACCAATGTGCTAGCTACTGTCCATCCCAACTATGCTACTATCAAACCAATGTGCTAGCTACTGTCCATCCCAACTATGCTACTATCAAACCAATGTGCCAGCTACTGTCCATCCCAACTATGCCAACAAACCTATGTGCTAGCTACTGTCCATCCCAACTATGCTACTATCAAACCAATGTGCTAGCAACTGTCCATCCCAACTATGCTACTATCAAACCAATGTGCTAGCTACTGTCCATCCCAACTATGCCAACAAACCTATGTGCTAGCTACTGTCCATCCCAACTATGCTACTATCAAACCAATGTGCTAGCTACTGTCCATCCCAACTATGCTACTATCAAACCAATGTGCTAGCTACTGTCCATCCCAACTATGCCAACAAACCTATGTGCTAGCTACTGTCCATCCCAACTATGCTACTATCAAACCAATGTGCTAGCTACTGTCCATCCCAACTATGCTACTATCAAACCAATGTGCTAGCTACTGTCCATCCCAACTATGCTACTATCAAACCAATGTGCTAGCTACTGTCCATCCCAACTATGCTACTAGCAAACCAATGTGCTAGCTACTGTCCATCCCAACTATGCTACTATCAAACCAATGTGCTAGCTACTGTCCATCCCAACTATGCTACTATCAAACCAATGTGCTAGCTACTGTCCATCCCAACTATGCTACTATCAAACCAATGTGCTAGCTACTGTCCATCCCAACTATGCTACTATCAAACCAATGTGCTAGCTACTGTCCATCCCAACTATGCTACTATCAAACCAATGTGCTAGCTACTGTCCATCCCAACTATGCTACTATCAAACCAATGTGCTAGCTACTGTCCATCCCAACTATGCTACTATCAAACCAATGTGCTAGCTACTGTCCATCCCAACTATGCCAACAAACCAATGTGCTAGCTACTGTCCATCCCAACTATGCTACTATCAAACCAATGTGCTAGCTACTGTCCATCCCAACTATGCCAACAAACCTATGTGCTAGCTACTGTCCATCCCAACTATGCCAACAAACCTATGTGCTAGCTACTGTCCATCCCAACTATGCTACTATCAAACCAATGTGCTAGCTACTGTCCATCCCAACTATGCTACTATCAAACCAATGTGCTAGCTACTGTCCATCCCAACTATGCCAACAAACCTATGTGCTAGCTACTGTCCATCCCAACTATGCTACTATCAAACCAATGTGCTAGCTTCTGTCCATCCCAAGTATGCAACTATCAAACCAATGTGCTAGCTACTGTACATCCCAACTATGCTACTATCAAACCAATGTGCTAGCTACTGTCCATCCCAACTATGGTACTATCAAACCTATGTGCTAGCTACTGTCCATCCCAACTATGCTACTATCAAACCTATGTGCTAGCTACTGTCCATCCCAACTATGCTACTATCAAACCAATGTGCTAGCTACTGTCCATCCCAACTATGCTACTATCAAACCAATTTGCTAGCTACTGTCCATCCCAACTATGCTACTATCAAACCAATGTGCTAGCTACTGTCCATCCCAACTATGCTACTATCAAACCAATGTGCTAGCTACTGTCCATCCCAACTATGCTACTATCAAACCAATGTGCTAGCTACTGTCCATCCCAACTATGCTACTATCAAACCAATGTGCTAGCTACTGTCCATCCCGACTATGCTACTATCAAACCAATGTGCTAGCTACTGTCCATCCCGACTATGCTACTATCAAACCAATGTGCTAGCTACTGTCCATCCCAACTATGCTACTATCAAACCAATGTGCTAGCTACTGTCCATCCCAACTATGCTACTATCAAACCAATGTGCTAGCTACTGTCCATCCCAACTATGCTACTATCAAACCAATGTGCTAGCTACTGTCCATCCCAACTATGCTACTATCAAACCTATGTGCTAGCTACTGTCCATCCCAACTATGCTACTATCAAACCAATGTGCTAGCTACTGTCCATCCCAACTATGCTACTATCAAACCAATTTGCTAGCTACTGTCCATCCCAACTATGCTACTATCAAACCAATGTGCTAGCTACTGTCCATCCCAACTATGCTACTTTCAAACCAATGTGCTAGCTACTGTCCATCCCAACAATGCTACTATCAACCCAATGTTCTAGCTACTGTCCATCCCAACTATGCTACTATCAAACCAATGTGCTAGCTACTGTCCATCCCAACTATGCTACTATCAAACCAATGTGCTAGCTACTGTCCATCCCAACTATGCTACTATCAAACCAATGTGCCAACTACTGTCCATCCCAACTATGCCAACAAACCTATGTGCTAGCTACTGTCCATCCCAACTATGCTACTATCAAACCAATGTGCTAGCTACTGTCCATCCCAACTATGCTACTATCAAACCAATGTGCTAGCTACTGTCCATCCCAACTATGCCAACAAACCTATGTGCTAGCTACTGTCCATCCCAACTATGCTACTATCAAACCAATGTGCTAGCTACTGTCCATCCCAACTATGCTACTATCAAACCAATGTGCTAGCTACTGTCCATCCCAACTATGCCAACAAACCTATGTGCTAGCTACTGTCCATCCCAACTATGCCAACAAACCTATGTGCTAGCTACTGTCCATCCCAACTATGCTACTATCAAACCAATGTGCTAGCTACTGTCCATCCCAACTATGCTACTATCAAACCAATGTGCTAGCTACTGTCCATCCCAACTATGCCAACAAACCTATGTGCTAGCTACTGTCCATCCCAACTATGCTACTATCAAACCAATGTGCTAGCTACTGTCCATCCCAAGTATGCAACTATCAAACCAATGTGCTAGCTACTGTACATCCCAACTATGCTACTATCAAACCAATGTGCTAGCTACTGTCCATCCCAACTATGGTACTATCAAACCTATGTGCTAGCTACTGTCCATCCCAACTATGCTACTATCAAACCTATGTGCTAGCTACTGTCCATCCCAACTATGCTACTATCAAACCAATGTGCTAGCTACTGTCCATCCCAACTATGCTACTATCAAACCAATTTGCTAGCTACTGTCCATCCCAACTATGCTACTATCAAACCAATGTGCTAGCTACTGTCCATCCCAACTATGCTACTATCAAACCAATGTGCTAGCTACTGTCCATCCCAACTATGCTACTATCAAACCAATGTGCTAGCTACTGTCCATCCCAACTATGCTACTATCAAACCAATGTGCTAGCTACTGTCCATCCCGACTATGCTACTATCAAACCAATGTGCTAGCTACTGTCCATCCCGACTATGCTACTATCAAACCAATGTGCTAGCTACTGTCCATCCCAACTATGCTACTATCAAACCAATGTGCTAGCTACTGTCCATCCCAACTATGCTACTATCAAACCAATGTGCTAGCTACTGTTTATCCCAACTATGCTACTATCAAACCAATGTGCTAGCTACTGTCCATCCCAACTATGCTACTATCAAACCTATGTGCTAGCTACTGTCCATCCCAACTATGCTACTATCAAACCAATGTGCTAGCTACTGTCCATCCCAACTATGCTACTATCAAACCAATTTGCTAGCTACTGTCCATCCCAACTATGCTACTATCAAACCAATGTGCTAGCTACTGTCCATCCCAACTATGCTACTTTCAAACCAATGTGCTAGCTACTGTCCATCCCAACTATGCTACTATCAACCCAATGTTCTAGCTACTGTCCATCCCAACTATGCTACTATCAAACCAATGTGCTAGCTACTGTCCATCCCAACTATGCTACTATCAAACCAATGTGCTAGCTACTGTCCATCCCAACTATGCTACTATCAAACCAATGTGCCAGCTACTGTCCATCCCAACTATGCCAACAAACCTATGTGCTAGCTACTGTCCATCCCAACTATGCTACTATCAAACCAATGTGCTAGCAACTGTCCATCCCAACTATGCTACTATCAAACCAATGTGCTAGCTACTGTCCATCCCAACTATGCCAACAAACCTATGTGCTAGCTACTGTCCATCCCAACTATGCTACTATCAAACCAATGTGCTAGCTACTGTCCATCCCAACTATGCTACTATCAAACCAATGTGCTAGCTACTGTCCATCCCAACTATGCCAACAAACCTATGTGCTAGCTACTGTCCATCCCAACTATGCTACTATCAAACCAATGTGCTAGCTACTGTCCATCCCAACTATGCTACTATCAAACCAATGTGCTAGCTACTGTCCATCCCAACTATGCTACTATCAAACCAATGTGCTAGCTACTGTCCATCCCAACTATGCTACTAGCAAACCAATGTGCTAGCTACTGTCCATCCCAACTATGCTACTATCAAACCAATGTGCTAGCTACTGTCCATCCCAACTATGCTACTATCAAACCAATGTGCTAGCTACTGTCCATCCCAACTATGCTACTATCAAACCAATGTGCTAGCTACTGTCCATCCCAACTATGCTACTATCAAACCAATGTGCTAGCTACTGTCCATCCCAACTATGCTACTATCAAACCAATGTGCTAGCTACTGTCCATCCCAACTATGCTACTATCAAACCAATGTGCTAGCTACTGTCCATCCCAACTATGCTACTATCAAACCAATGTGCTAGCTACTGTCCATCCCAACTATGCCAACAAACCAATGTGCTAGCTACTGTCCATCCCAACTATGCTACTATCAAACCAATGTGCTAGCTACTGTCCATCCCAACTATGCTACTATCAAACCAATGTGCTAGCTACTGTCCATCCCAACTATGCCAACAAACCTATGTGCTAGCTACTGTCCATCCCAACTATGCCAACAAACCTATGTGCTAGCTACTGTCCATCCCAACTATGCTACTATCAAACCAATGTGCTAGCTACTGTCCATCCCAACTATGCTACTATCAAACCAATGTGCTAGCTACTGTCCATCCCAACTATGCCAACAAACCTATGTGCTAGCTACTGTCCATCCCAACTATGCTACTATCAAACCAATGTGCTAGCTACTGTCCATCCCAAGTATGCAACTATCAAACCAATGTGCTAGCTACTGTACATCCCAACTATGCTACTATCAAACCAATGTGCTAGCTACTGTCCATCCCAACTATGGTACTATCAAACCTATGTGCTAGCTACTGTCCATCCCAACTATGCTACTATCAAACCTATGTGCTAGCTACTGTCCATCCCAACTATGCTACTATCAAACCAATGTGCTAGCTACTGTCCATCCCAACTATGCTACTATCAAACCAATTTGCTAGCTACTGTCCATCCCAACTATGCTACTATCAAACCAATGTGCTAGCTACTGTCCATCCCAACTATGCTACTATCAAACCAATGTGCTAGCTACTGTCCATCCCAACTATGCTACTATCAAACCAATGTGCTAGCTACTGTCCATCCCAACTATGCTACTATCAAACCAATGTGCTAGCTACTGTCCATCCCGACTATGCTACTATCAAACCAATGTGCTAGCTACTGTCCATCCCGACTATGCTACTATCAAACCAATGTGCTAGCTACTGTCCATCCCAACTATGCTACTATCAAACCAATGTGCTAGCTACTGTCCATCCCAACTATGCTACTATCAAACCAATGTGCTAGCTACTGTCCATCCCAACTATGCTACTATCAAACCAATGTGCTAGCTACTGTCCATCCCAACTATGCTACTATCAAACATATGTGCTAGCTACTGTCCATCCCAACTATGCTACTATCAAACCAATGTGCTAGCTACTGTCCATCCCAACTATGCTACTATCAAACCAATTTGCTAGCTACTGTCCATCCCAACTATGCTACTATCAAACCAATGTGCTAGCTACTGTCCATCCCAACTATGCTACTTTCAAACCAATGTGCTAGCTACTGTCCATCCCAACAATGCTACTATCAACCCAATGTTCTAGCTACTGTCCATCCCAACTATGCTACTATCAAACCAATGTGCTAGCTACTGTCCATCCCAACTATGCTACTATCAAACCAATGTGCTAGCTACTGTCCATCCCAACTATGCTACTATCAAACCAATGTGCCAGCTACTGTCCATCCCAACTATGCCAACAAACCTATGTGCTAGCTACTGTCCATCCCAACTATGCTACTATCAAACCAATGTGCTAGCTACTGTCCATCCCAACTATGCTACTATCAAACCAATGTGCTAGCTACTGTCCATCCCAACTATGCCAACAAACCTATGTGCTAGCTACTGTCCATCCCAACTATGCTACTATCAAACCAATGTGCTAGCTACTGTCCATCCCAACTATGCTACTATCAAACCAATGTGCTAGCTACTGTCCATCCCAACTATGCCAACAAACCTATGTGCTAGCTACTGTCCATCCCAACTATGCCAACAAACCTATGTGCTAGCTACTGTCCATCCCAACTATGCTACTATCAAACCAATGTGCTAGCTACTGTCCATCCCAACTATGCTACTATCAAACCAATGTGCTAGCTACTGTCCATCCCAACTATGCCAACAAACCTATGTGCTAGCTACTGTCCATCCCAACTATGCTACTATCAAACCAATGTGCTAGCTACTGTCCATCCCAAGTATGCAACTATCAAACCAATGTGCTAGCTACTGTACATCCCAACTATGCTACTATCAAACCAATGTGCTAGCTACTGTCCATCCCAACTATGGTACTATCAAACCTATGTGCTAGCTACTGTCCATCCCAACTATGCTACTATCAAACCTATGTGCTAGCTACTGTCCATCCCAACTATGCTACTATCAAACCAATGTGCTAGCTACTGTCCATCCCAACTATGCTACTATCAAACCAATTTGCTAGCTACTGTCCATCCCAACTATGCTACTATCAAACCAATGTGCTAGCTACTGTCCATCCCAACTATGCTACTATCAAACCAATGTGCTAGCTACTGTCCATCCCAACTATGCTACTATCAAACCAATGTGCTAGCTACTGTCCATCCCGACTATGCTACTATCAAACCAATGTGCTAGCTACTGTCCATCCCGACTATGCTACTATCAAACCAATGTGCTAGCTACTGTCCATCCCAACTATGCTACTATCAAACCAATGTGCTAGCTACTGTCCATCCCAACTATGCTACTATCAAACCAATGTGCTAGCTACTGTCCATCCCAACTATGCTACTATCAAACCAATGTGCTAGCTACTGTCCATCCCAACTATGCTACTATCAAACCTATGTGCTAGCTACTGTCCATCCCAACTATGCTACTATCAAACCAATGTGCTAGCTACTGTCCATCCCAACTATGCTACTATCAAACCAATTTGCTAGCTACTGTCCATCCCAACTATGCTACTATCAAACCAATGTGCTAGCTACTGTCCATCCCAACTATGCTACTTTCAAACCAATGTGCTAGCTACTGTCCATCCCAACTATGCTACTATCAACCCAATGTTCTAGCTACTGTCCATCCCAACTATGCTACTATCAAACCAATGTGCTAGCTACTGTCCATCCCAACTATGCTACTATCAAACCAATGTGCTAGCTACTGTCCATCCCAACTATGCTACTATCAAACCAATGTGCCAGCTACTGTCCATCCCAACACTGTCCATCCCAACTATGCCAACAAACCTATGTGCTAGCTACTGTCCATCCCAACTATGCTACTATCAAACCAATGTGCTAGCTACTGTCCATCCCAACTATGCTACTATCAAACCAATGTGCTAGCTACTGTCCATCCCAACTATGCCAACAAACCTATGTGCTAGCTACTGTCCATCCCAACTATGCTACTATCAAACCAATGTGCTAGCTACTGTCCATCCCAACTATGCTACTATCAAACCAATGTGCTAGCTACTGTCCATCCCAACTATGCCAACAAACCTATGTGCTAGCTACTGTCCATCCCAACTATGCTACTATCAAACCAATGTGCTAGCTACTGTCCATCCCAACTATGCTACTATCAAACCAATGTGCTAGCTACTGTCCATCCCAACTATGCTACTATCAAACCAATGTGCTAGCTACTGTCCATCCCAACTATGCTACTAGCAAACCAATGTGCTAGCTACTGTCCATCCCAACTATGCTACTATCAAACCAATGTGCTAGCTACTGTCCATCCCAACTATGCTACTATCAAACCAATGTGCTAGCTACTGTCCATCCCAACTATGCAACTATCAAACCAATGTGCTAGCTACTGTCCATCCCAACTATGCTACTATCAAACCAATGTGCTAGCTACTGTCCATCCCAACTATGCTACTATCAAACCAATGTGCTAGCTACTGTCCATCCCAACTATGCTACTATCAAACCAATTTGCTAGCTACTGTCCATCCCAACTATGCTACTATCAAACCAATGTGCTAGCTACTGTCCATCCCAACTATGCTACTATCAAACCAATGTGCTAGCTACTGTCCATCCCAACTATGCTACTATCAAACCAATTTGCTAGCTACTGTCCATCCCAACTATGCTACTATCAAACCAATGTGCTAGCTACTGTCCATCCCAACTATGCTACTATCAAACCAATGTGCTAGCTACTGTCCATCCCAACTATGCTACTATCAAACCAATGTTCTAGCTACTGTCCATCCCAACTATGCTACTATCAAACCAATGTGCTAGCTACTGTCCTTCCCAACTATGCTACTATCAAACCAATGTGCTAGCTACTGTCCATCCCAACTATGCTACTATCAAACCAATGTGCTAGCTACTGTCCATCCCAACTATGCTACTATCAAACCAATGTGCTAGCTACTGTCCATCCCAACTATGCTACTATCAAACCAATGTGCTAGCTACTGTCCATCCCAACTATGCAACTATCAAACCAATGTGCTAGCTACTGTACATCCCAACTATGCTACTATCAAACCAATGTGCTAGCTACTGTCCATCCCAACTATGCTACTATCAAACCAATGTGCTAGCTACTGTCCATCCCAACTATGCTACTATCAAACCAATGTGCTAGCTACTGTCCATCCCAACTATGCTACTATCAAACCAATGTGCTAGCTACTGTCCATCCCAACTATGCTACTATCAAACCAATGTTCTAGCTACTGTCCATCCCAACTATGCTACTATCAAACCAATGTGCTAGCTACTGTCCTTCCCAACTATGCTACTATCAAACCAATGTGCTAGCTACTGTCCATCCCAACTATGCTACTATCAAACCAATGTGCTAGCTACTGTCCATCCCAACTATGCTACTATCAAACCAATGTGCTAGCTACTGTCCATCCCAACTATGCTACTATCAAACCAATGTGCCAGCTACTGTCCATCCCAACTATGCCAACAAACCTATGTGCTAGCTACTGTCCATCCCAACTATGCTACTATCAAACCAATGTGCTAGCTACTGTCCATCCCAACTATGCTACTATCAAACCAATGTGCTAGCTACTGTCCATCCCAACTATGCTACTATCAAACCAATTTGCTAGCTACTGTCCATCCCAACTATGCTACTATCAAACCAATGTGCTAGCTACTGTCCATCCCAACTATGCTACTATCAAACCAATGTGCTAGCTACTGTCCATCCCAACTATGCTACTATCAAACCAATGTGCTAGCTACTGTCCATCCCGACTATGCTACTATCAAACCAATGTGCTAGCTACTGTCCATCCCGACTATGCTACTATCAAACCAATGTGCTAGCTACTGTCCATCCCAACTATGCTACTATCAAACCAATGTGCTAGCTACTGTCCATCCCAACTATGCTACTATCAAACCAATGTGCTAGCTACTGTCCATCCCAACTATGCTACTATCAAACCAATGTGCTAGCTACTGTCCATCCCAACTATGCTACTATCAAACCTATGTGCTAGCTACTGTCCATCCCAACTATGCTACTATCAAACCAATGTGCTAGCTACTGTCCATCCCAACTATGCTACTATCAAACCAATTTGCTAGCTACTGTCCATCCCAACTATGCTACTATCAAACCAATGTGCTAGCTACTGTCCATCCCAACTATGCTACTTTCAAACCAATGTGCTAGCTACTGTCCATCCCAACTATGCTACTATCAACCCAATGTTCTAGCTACTGTCCATCCCAACTATGCTACTATCAAACCAATGTGCTAGCTACTGTCCATCCCAACTATGCTACTATCAAACCAATGTGCTAGCTACTGTCCATCCCAACTATGCTACTATCAAACCAATGTGCCAGCTACTGTCCATCCCAACACTGTCCATCCCAACTATGCCAACAAACCTATGTGCTAGCTACTGTCCATCCCAACTATGCTACTATCAAACCAATGTGCTAGCTACTGTCCATCCCAACTATGCTACTATCAAACCAATGTGCTAGCTACTGTCCATCCCAACTATGCCAACAAACCTATGTGCTAGCTACTGTCCATCCCAACTATGCTACTATCAAACCAATGTGCTAGCTACTGTCCATCCCAACTATGCTACTATCAAACCAATGTGCTAGCTACTGTCCATCCCAACTATGCCAACAAACCTATGTGCTAGCTACTGTCCATCCCAACTATGCTACTATCAAACCAATGTGCTAGCTACTGTCCATCCCAACTATGCTACTATCAAACCAATGTGCTAGCTACTGTCCATCCCAACTATGCTACTATCAAACCAATGTGCTAGCTACTGTCCATCCCAACTATGCTACTAGCAAACCAATGTGCTAGCTACTGTCCATCCCAACTATGCTACTATCAAACCAATGTGCTAGCTACTGTCCATCCCAACTATGCTACTATCAAACCAATGTGCTAGCTACTGTCCATCCCAACTATGCAACTATCAAACCAATGTGCTAGCTACTGTCCATCCCAACTATGCTACTATCAAACCAATGTGCTAGCTACTGTCCATCCCAACTATGCTACTATCAAACCAATGTGCTAGCTACTGTCCATCCCAACTATGCTACTATCAAACCAATTTGCTAGCTACTGTCCATCCCAACTATGCTACTATCAAACCAATGTGCTAGCTACTGTCCATCCCAACTATGCTACTATCAAACCAATGTGCTAGCTACTGTCCATCCCAACTATGCTACTATCAAACCAATTTGCTAGCTACTGTCCATCCCAACTATGCTACTATCAAACCAATGTGCTAGCTACTGTCCATCCCAACTATGCTACTATCAAACCAATGTGCTAGCTACTGTCCATCCCAACTATGCTACTATCAAACCAATGTTCTAGCTACTGTCCATCCCAACTATGCTACTATCAAACCAATGTGCTAGCTACTGTCCTTCCCAACTATGCTACTATCAAACCAATGTGCTAGCTACTGTCCATCCCAACTATGCTACTATCAAACCAATGTGCTAGCTACTGTCCATCCCAACTATGCTACTATCAAACCAATGTGCTAGCTACTGTCCATCCCAACTATGCTACTATCAAACCAATGTGCTAGCTACTGTCCATCCCAACTATGCAACTATCAAACCAATGTGCTAGCTACTGTACATCCCAACTATGCTACTATCAAACCAATGTGCTAGCTACTGTCCATCCCAACTATGCTACTATCAAACCAATGTGCTAGCTACTGTCCATCCCAACTATGCTACTATCAAACCAATGTGCTAGCTACTGTCCATCCCAACTATGCTACTATCAAACCAATGTGCTAGCTACTGTCCATCCCAACTATGCTACTATCAAACCAATGTTCTAGCTACTGTCCATCCCAACTATGCTACTATCAAACCAATGTGCTAGCTACTGTCCTTCCCAACTATGCTACTATCAAACCAATGTGCTAGCTACTGTCCATCCCAACTATGCTACTATCAAACCAATGTGCTAGCTACTGTCCATCCCAACTATGCTACTATCAAACCAATGTGCTAGCTACTGTCCATCCCAACTATGCTACTATCAAACCAATGTGCCAGCTACTGTCCATCCCAACTATGCCAACAAACCTATGTGCTAGCTACTGTCCATCCCAACTATGCTACTATCAAACCAATGTGCTAGCTACTGTCCATCCCAACTATGCTACTATCAAACCAATGTGCTAGCTACTGTCCATCCCAACTATGCCAACAAACCTATGTGCTAGCTACTGTCCATCCCAACTATGCTACTATCAAACCAATGTGCTAGCTACTGTCCATCCCAACTATGCTACTATCAAACC
>NW_028176680.1:0-1000 GCF_949987555.1 Borostomias antarcticus
TTTAAATCCTGCCTACGCAGTCTGCAGTGGGAGAAACACACACTCACGCCCACATATGTTCACACACACGTGTCTCTCTCACACACACACACACACATCTCTCTCAGGCACACACGTACACACATGCACACGTATATATACTGTATACACACACATATACACACACACACACGCAGGTCTATGACGGTACACAGCACGGCCGTCCCAAACCCCGACGACACAACGCTAGCCGGGCTACACGTGTGTGTCGTCGCCGCCTCTCAACCGGTACACGCTTCCGGCGGGGACGACGGCGTCGACGAGGACACGACCGGCTCGGCTCCGGGGTCCAGAGCCGGCGCAGCGCTGGGTGTTGTTTACATAACAGAGAGAGAGACAGACAGAGAGAGAGACAGAGAGGAGCTTATGCAACGCAGGCAGACGAGAGCAGCGCAGCAGCAGCCTCGGCCCCGGCGGTCTCGGGCTGAGGGAGGCGTGTTCTAACGGCTCTGACCCGGCCAGGGGCCGACCCGCAGTCACCGGCCGTCGGTCGCGGTTCTAGAACCGGCCCGTACTCGTCCTCCTCCTCCCCGGTTTAGAAATAGCTCTCTGTGCCTGTCGGCCATCTTTGCATTATGTATTTGAGGGAGTGCTTTACGTGGTCCTGTACTGAGGAGATAGACCCACACACACACACACGCGACGCGCACGCACTTCAGACACACATGAACACACCCACACACACATACACACACACACTGCAGAGTGCAGGCGCCCACACACTCGTCACTAGATGGTGCAGCGAGTCGCGAGAAGTGTGTTTATGTCATCACGGTGACGAGAATGCAAACTGTGTGTTTGTGATCGGGCTGCGGTGTAGCTAGCTCTTCGCGCCCGCGCAGGGAACCCTGGACAGAAACACCGAACCCGAAACGACGCCGCTCGACACAACAACGACCGCCGGGCTCACGTCAACGGCGACCGCAGAGAAGGAGCGGGAGGTGAGGTATTTGTCACGCTG
>NW_028176678.1:2500-9407 GCF_949987555.1 Borostomias antarcticus
AAACATGGGTTAGTCGTCGTATCATTGTATCGAACCCGCCCCATGTTAGATAAGCGGTTGTGATTGGCCAGGCAAATATCTGCTGACTGGAACGGGAGCGTGGCCAGACTGACCTGTGAATGTCACATGATCAGAAGTGAGTGTGAGGTCACATGATCAGAAGGGCGAAGCCACGTTAAATTTATTGATCCCCAGGGGGAAATTTCACTTCAATAATTCATTTATTTACAACTTGTTTTTTTTGTGTGTAAATCCCCTCTATAATCAGCGCTATAATGACAGAGCTGGACCGGTGACCGTACTGGTGACCGTACTGGTGACCGTACTGGTGACCGTACTGGTGACCGTTGTGTGAGATTCTCTCAGCAGCCGGCCAGCATGTGAACAGGTCATTCAGCGGGCGGGGTCATTCAGCGTCACCTGTGAAGCTGTTTGGATCGGTGGCTCTCGGTGGGCGATGTCCGGTAAAAAGTAGTTCCATGCACGCGGCAGGATACGCTCCCGTGCAGTGCTACAGTTCAACCCAGGATCCATGAGACCAAGGGGCGGGTTGTTTACCATGCTAGCTAGCTAAAGATGTATTCCTACAGTAAGATAGAATGCTAATGGCAGGCTATTCAAGATTCAAGATCTGTTTATTAGCCATGTATACAGATCAAACATACTAGGAATGTGACCGGGGTTCAAACATACGCTGGTGGACGACGTAGGACAGGTGCACTACAGAACAGTGCCAAGACATGACGGTGCAAATACAAAAAAACACTGCAAACAAAATACAATCAGTTTGCCCTGTTTTTTGTATTTTGTATTTTAAATCTGCACTGTTCTTTATACTGTATTTTGAATTTGCAACTATTTGTTGTACTTGAGCGCAGAAATGATGGTATCACAGTTTAGTTGTGAAAATCACCTGGATGGCTATAGTATAATAGCTGCCAATTTGAGGATTTAATTTAATAATAAATAAACAAAATCTCAAATTACAGGTAAAACCTGTGTGAATTTCATCCCGTACGCCTGCATATAGGACGGGCGCGTGGAGGTCAACTACAGAGACCATCAGCCATCGCAGAGATTTGATGACTGTCAAAGCGCTTGTTTAAATAAGTGACTGAATAAGCATCTAACCTCTCACCTTGAAAATCCCATCGCTTTTAATTAGTTAATTTTGATTGCTTGTAATCCTGTCAGTATTCTCGCCTAGCAAGAAGGCTCTCAAAATGAAAGAGAAATTATAAATCTTACACCAACAAACTGTTTACCCTGCTAATTGCAAACAATTGGAAAATAACTATTTATAATAACAATAATAATAATAATAATAATAATAATAATAATACATTAACATAACTTTCTAAAAACCCAAGCATGCTTTACAGTGACAGGCAAGTCAGACAGACAACAGAGGCAGACCAGGGATATATGACACATAGTTGAGGACTTAACACAATATAATATGTTGTCATAGGGTACTGTATATATTTCATGAATATGTGGCTGCACAAGCTTAGATACCAGTCAGAAGTGTCTCATGACTGATCTCAGACCTGCGTGTACAAGGAGAGACTTGACGTCAGATTTCATTGTAGCTTCTACACACGTGAGAAATGCCGCGCTTTGCGTGGAAAAGACCGTACGCCCAGTCCAAGGTGTTCTACTCAGAATACTATTAACTATACTATACTATACTATATATACTATACTATATACTATACTATATACTATACTAAACTAAACTTCCACTTAAGACATTCTAGAGGACGCCAGTTACTGTAGAAGCATTTGTGTCATGGAAAGTGTATTTTGAACGGGCGGCAAAAATCCCTCAAGCTAAATCTACCGTACAGTCAGATCAATAGTTGGTTGTTTATGTGTGGAAACATATTTGTGTTTGTTTTTAACGAGCCACAACAGCCCCACAGGCGATGTGCACTAGTAGATTAGACAGATATGAAAGCACCCCCTGGACATTTGCATATAATGCCACGCCACAGTTGTTTTAGCAATTAAACTGACAACAACCATATTTGTTATTCTTTAGAGATGCCTCAAGATCCAACCGTAAAGAGCACATTCCTTTCACCGTTGTTACACTGCATCCAATACAGGTGGTGAGAAGATGGACTTCCTAAACCTCATGGGCGTGTTAAATATTACTAACCACTGACTGATGGTACTTTATAGTCCAAACAACTGTACTGTCAAAACAATTATTGCAGCCCAACCATAACAACAGCTTTGAAGCTGATCTTTGTAAGAAGCACCTTAAATGTGTTTCTACTAGTCCAGATACAGTTCTGTGTTTCTACTAGTCCAGATACAGTTCTGTGTTTCCACTAGTCCAGATACAGTTCTGTTTCTACTAGTCCAGATACAGTTCTGTGTTTCTACTAGTCCAGATACAGTTATATGTTTCTACTAGTCCAGATACAGTTCTGTACCCGGGGAAGCATATATGAACCAACATGATTCTTCACTATATTTCCTTCTTCAGATGAAATCAATCCTAAGTGTTGACGTTTATATGTGAGACTGGGTTCCAGGCATACATTGTTGTTTTTGGGTTAATTATCTAATGATCTAAACCATGGGTTCCCAAACTCCATCAATGTGGGCCTCCCCTCTGAAAACAGTGAGACACCCGCACCCCCCCCAACCCCCCAAATTTGTCCATTAAAAAAAAAAAACTTTAAAATCATGTTTCATTCATAAAAACCATAGAAAATTCTAAAATAAAAAACATATTTTTCCTTCTTTTTTTTCTAACCATCCCTCCAAAGTACATGTGAGATAATGGCCAAAGTAGTTGTTACATCCGGGGATGCGCTTGACATTTCGAAATAACACAAAAATATGTGAGGATCCAGGAGAAATGAACCCCCCTCAAGTGTTGACGTTTATGTGTGCGACTGGGTTGCAAGTATACGTTGTTTTTTTTGTTTTTTTCAATGACCAGCTACGTTTGCATATCACCACGCCAATCACATCCGTGGTTGTTGAGAATGTGTTCAGCTAACGTCGCTAGCGAACGAACGTTCCCTCGGATGCAAACTTCAGTCATGTTCTGTTTCTTTGTTCTCATGTATTTGGGAAGATGGTCCTTGGAATTTTTTTAAAACTCAAAAGTGGGTCTTAAGTTATAAAAGGTTGAGAACCCTTGATCTAGGTTGAGAACCCTTGATCTAGGTTGAGAACCCTTCATCTAAATGATGGTTGAGGCAACGGCCAACGTCGTTGTTTGTACCCGGGGATGAACGCGCCACAACTTCGCACACATGGCAAAAATGCTGAAGCAATATGATCATTCAATCTATTTAGTTTTTCGGACATTATGATGTCAGAATCCAGATGAAATAAATCCCATTCAAGCGTTGACATTGGTGTGTGAGGGAGGATAGGAGGATGTTAAAACATGGTCGTCTTCTAACAGCATCTAAAGATGGAAAGTAAAGCAGAGAAAACGCCTGCCGGGGAATTTGATTTGTCTGCCCACACATGACGTCCACTCATGTTATTGCTAGTGGCTATTTGTTGTGACTGAGGTACAGGCAGCAATCTCACACACACACACACACACACACACACACACACACACACACACACACACACACACACACGCACAACAGCATTCCAGGCAGAATGACCTCTCGTCCCACCACCAATCAAATTACCTCCTTTTCTTCCGAGGCTTTACCTCACGCCAACGCCCCCATCCTGTCCGTCACCATGAGACGTGCTTGAGAGAGGGGGGGGCTGCCCTGGACCCCAATGTGTCTGGGGGGGGCTCTTTCTCTTTCTTTCTTTCTTTCTTTCTTTCTTTCTTTCTTTCTTTCTTTCTTTCTTTCTTTCTTTCTTTCGTTGTCTTTCTTTCTTTCTTTCTTTCTTTCTTACTTTCTTTCTTTCTTTCTTTCTTTCTTTCTTTCTTTCTTACTTTCTTTCTTTCTTTCTTTCTTTCTTTCTTTTTTTTACCTTTCTTTCTCTTTCTCTATCTCTCCCTCCCTCTCTCTCTTTGTCTCTCTCCCCCCCTCTCTCCCTCCCTCCCTCTCTCTCTCTCTCTCTCTCTCTCTCTCTCTCTCCCTCCCTCCCTCTCTCTCTCTCTCTCTCTCTCTCTCCCTCCCTCCCTCTCTCTCTCTCTCTCTCTCTCTCTCTCTCTCTCTCTCCCTCTCTCTCTCTCTCTCTCTCTCTCTCTCTCTCTCCCTCTCTCTCTCTCTCCCTCCCTCCCTCTCTCTCCCTCCCTCTCTCTCTCTCTCTCCCTCCCTCCCTCTCTCTCTCTCTCTCTCTCTCTCTCTCTCTCCCTCCCTCTCTCAGCTGTTCTCTGTGGCCTAGCTGCCTGAGTTAGGGTCTGTTATGGGTTCATTGGGCTGGTATGTGGCAGGAATCTTTGGATCAAGGTGATTTCACAGTGTTCAACATTTTCCCAGGCTGTTAAGCTTCCCCTTACCTTAGTGCCACTCGGACAGCGAGATAGGGAGTGACACATGTTGCCATTAAACACACACGCAGCCCAGGGCCGACGCCAGCGCAGAGGCCCAGCAACGGCTTGAAAAGATACGGCCTATAAATTACAGTCTGACACCTCGGCTTCCCAAAAGGATCAGATTATGGCAGGCCGATCCAGGGGGCGGGCCGGTGCCGCACATTCACGGGCGGTGCTGTAATGATGATGAAGGGAGTTCTAGAATGGTGAGGGAGTTCTAGAATGGCGGGGGGAGTTCTAGAATGGTGGGGGGAGTTCTAGAATGGTGGGGGAGTTCTAGAATGGTGGGGGGAGTTCTAGAATGGTGGGGGAGTTCTAGAATGGTGGGGGGAGTTCTAGAATGGTGGGGGAGTTCTAGAATGGTGTGGGAGTTCTAGAATGGTGGGGGGAGTTCTAGAATGGTGGGGGGAGTTCTAGAATGGTGGGGGAGTTCTAGAATGGTGGAGGAGTTCTAGAATGGCGGGGGGAGTTCTAGAATGGTGGGGGAGTTCTAGAATGGTGTGGGAGTTCTACAGTCCTGGTGGGGATTGTGGGGGTATATGAGGGTGGGGGGGGGGGGGGGCGGTGAGACTCATCCGCACACTTTAACGACTTAAACGACGACTGTTCCCGTTCCAGAGCTGGATTTATAAAACAACAGGTTCCTCTGAGTGTTTGAGGTTCCGCCGGTCACATCTCGGTCGTATATGACATCGTTCTCTAACCCACTCACATGCACCCTGGCTTCTTTCAGATCTGCTCAGCGTTGTTATTATTAGAGGTGGCAGATGAGCGAACACCTGATGCGTTCGGAGAGAGAGCAGAGAGAGAGCAGAGAGAGAGCGGAGAGAGAGCGGAGAGAGAGCGGAGAGAGAGCGGAGAGAGAGCGGAGAGAGAGCGGAGAGAGAGCAGAGAGAGAGCAGAGAGAGAACGGAGAGAGAGCGGAGAGAGAGCGGAGAGAGAGCAGAGAGAGAGCGGAGAGAGAGCGGAGAGAGAGCGGAGAGAGAGCGGAGAGAGAGCAGAGAGAGAGCAGAGAGAGAGAGAGAGAGGGGAGAGAGAGAGGGAGAGGGGAGAGAGAGAGAGAGCAGAGAGAGAGCGGAGAGAGAGCGGAGAGAGAGCGGAGAGAGAGCGGAGAGAGAGCGGAGAGAGAGCGGAGAGAGAGCGGAGAGAGAGCGGAGAGAGAGCGGAGAGAGAGCAGAGAGAGAGAGAGAGAGAGGGGAGAGAGAGAGGGAGAGGGGAGAGAGAGAGAGAGCAGAGAGAGAGCGGAGAGAGAGCGGAGAGAGAGCGGAGAGAGAGCAGAGAGAGAGCGGAGAGAGAGCAGAGTGCTGGTCTAATTGTTTAAGTAATCTAGTTCTCTGGCTCCTCGACACCCACAAGCTACTATGCACCATCTGTTTCCATGGAGGCCAGGGACTCCACACATGTTGCTTCTGCCAAGATAGGGCACCTATGTACAGTATCCACAGTATGTGTTGTGTGTGTGTGTGTGTGTGTGTGTGTGTGTGTGTGTGTGTGTGTGTGTGTGTGTGTGTGTGTGTGTGTGTGTGTGCGTGTGGGTGTGTGTACAGGTGTTAGCAGTGGTTACGAACTAGCTTTAGTGACTAGAAACCTAAAAATAAAAAACAACAAAAAAGGAACGGTTTTCCACAGAACTCGGTGTGTAGTTGTGGGGAAATCATGTTTGAACTCATCACATCTGCACGCCTTCTCTTTCTGAAGATGTGTCAATCGGCAGCAGGGTTTCTGCGAGTCTGTTAGGGAGGGGTCCGTGAATCATTTAAGCACATTTAAATATGATTCATCTGACGGATTCACTCATAATAGAAGTGTTTTGTACTGCAGGGCCCAGACTGAATCACATGTCCCCGTATCATCACGGCTCTCACGTGCACCAGATGTCAATTAAAGTTAGACTAACGGTATAATAACTCAGTTAAATATCCATCCATTCTGCTGTTTCCTCAGCGCGTTTCTTTGCCGTTCGCTCGCTGACAGGCCAACGTGTCGACGCTTCTGAGAAGCCCAACTGCCAGTCGGTCCATCTGTCATGTGCTGACACAGGGGCGCGTTGTGGCGCACACACACACACTTCTCTCTCCGAGTCCCGCGGCGCGCGGGCTAGCCTGCGCCTTCTCCCGCGCTAGTACGCCTTCTGTTCTAGATTCTAACCCGTTCTATCCCCATCTACCCCTCCAGGTCGTGGCTCACACACTAGGGACAGCGGCAGCCCAATACACAAGATGGCCGCTGCATTCTTTAGATTTGAGCCGGCTGAGGAACCGAAGGTGGAGATGTTAGCGAGGTCTGCTCTGTTATGGTGGAGATGTTAGCGAGGTCTTCTCTGTTATGGTGGAGATGTTAGCGAGGTCTTCTCTGTTATGGTGGAGATGTTAGCGAGGTCTTCTCTGTTATGGTGGAGATGTTAGCGAGGTCTTCTCTGTTATGGTG